>NC_136514.1:35963157-35978157 GCF_053919585.1 Euprymna scolopes
TGGGCAGTGAAATAGCAGCAGCCCTTGACGTGGTGTTTCTGGAGCGCGGTCTGGTGGAAGAGCTTCTAACAGACAATGGTACTGCGTTCAGATTGGCAATAGTTGCGGATGTGCTAAAGAAATGGAATGTCCGTCAATTCTTTAGAGCTGCCTATAGACCCAGTGGCAACGGGTTTGTGGAAAGAAACCACCCAACAATAACGGCAGTGGCAGAGAGAGGGAACACCTCACCTGAGCAAGCTGTCTACTGGTACAATATGTCACCTAGATTGGGGAAAGAGCAAGGGACAGTTCCACACCTGCCAATATTCAAATACTCCTGGAGGCATCCTAGGGTTGAGCCGGCAAGCAGGAAGACGGAGACAACAGAGACCATTAAACTCGGTGATGAAGCATGGGTGAAGCTCTCAGGGGCGCGATGTACCACATAGTGGAACAGAGGACGTGTAACCGGAAATAGTACTAGCAACAACATTGCGGTAGACGAAGTACCGAGATATATTCTTGATATCAGGCCAGTGGAAAATGAAACGATGGAAAGTGATGTGCAGCGGGAGGATGGCGAGACACTACAGAGACCAAGTAGGGAAAGACGATCGCCACAGTGGATGAGGGATTACAAAATGTGATCTAGAGATCAGGGAGGCATGTTGTTTAAAGTTAGCAGAAGGAAAAAAAAGGGGGGGGGGATCTAATGAACAGAAGTCTTACCGCATGTGTATCGGGTGAGGTTGGGCGAAAGAGAGAGAGAGAGAAATCAAGATGACGCCCATAGTTTTAAAAGGTGTGCTCTGGTGGAAGTCACACGAAATCACACAAAATCACGTGGGAGACATGTATAAAAGCAGTTGACAGGTTACGTCGGGGAGAGGTAGAGACGAAGGTTGGACACAGTGGTGATCTCGGACCCGGCGGTTGTTGACTTGCAAAGACGAATTCCTTTGTCTTTTTTTTTTAATTTCTTTAATTTTGTTGTCCTAAACCAAGAACGCTTCAGTTACTTAAAAATGTCTCTCACTGCTACACGCTCATTTTACCAGGAACTCGTTTTTCTTTCCTTCGACTGCATGCCAGTCACAACTGGCCAATTCTTATCCTCGCTGTTTACACATCCATTTTCTTTGACGTCGACTTTTTTTCTCTCTCCAACCTGCCGTTGGCATCTCGCCTGCGACTTCACACGTCCATTTCTTTCGATGTTGTCTTTCTCTAATTTTACACGGACCGTATGCCGGCCATTTCTTCTCGACGCCAATTTTTTTTCTCCCCGAGCACGTGTTGCATTTTCTTTTCTTTTTTTTACCTTCCTCTTCTTGCGTGCACTTCCTAATTTACATATGTGCATTTTTCTGCTGCTGCTGCTAATTTTTTTCGCATGTAACCACCGCTGTTGCTGAGATTTTTCACGTGCTCACACAAACTATAGTACATTATTTGGTAATATAAAATTTTACTCAATAAATAAACAATAATATATATACATCTATCTATATATCTATAAAAGTGAAAGTGTCTGTCTGTCTGTGTACATTTTCCTATGCAATAGCTCTGTCAATTTTAAGTCTACAGACTCGAGATTTGATATACAGTGTATTGAGATTTAAGAAAATGTTTGTAATCCGTTTTCGGCCAGAAATGTGGCTGTTAAGGAGTCAAAGTTCAACAATTTGACCTTTGAGAACTCTACCAAAGTTCTCCGCCAATTTTGGGTCTAAATGCTTGAAATTTTAGATATAGATTCCTTGGACATGGATCTAACTTAGTAACTGGATTTGAGCCATAACAATAAATTTTAAGAGGTCATAATAGGGGTCAAAGTTTTTTAAAAATTGACCTCTGCGGTCTCTACCAAATTACTCAGACAATTTCTGGCCTAAACATTTGAAATTGTACATAAATGGTATTCAGAGATAGGGCAAGCTTTTTAATCAGTTTTGGTCGAAAACTTGAGCTACCAATATATAAATCTACGTATGTATGTTTACATGTCTGCCTAAAACTTTCGGCAAAGGCGACGGATTTTACCAAGATCAGTATCGTTTTGAAGCTCGACTCTTCAGGCAACAAATTCCGAAAAATTGGCTAAAAACATTAATTTCTTCACCTTCAACTGGGCACTTTTCTACAGGGAGGGGTCGCTTTTTTCGCCAATATTTTCGGAAGTCATCCCCTCTTTTTGATTATCTAGCCTTAATTTTAACCTATGTCACTTCCAATTTGGCGGTGGTTGTAACAGCAAAGATGTCAAGTTTTTTCCCATTCTTTTCCTCCTTTGCGGTAGGGGTTCGAGCCTGCCTTCCTACTACCACTTTTTTTTTTTGCTCAACACACACCTCCAAACACCGGGCAACGCCGGTCACCCATGCTAGTATATCTATAAAAGTGCAATTGTCTGTGTGTCTGTTTATGTGTGTACATGTCCCTACCAAATTACTCATGTCGAATCTCGAGTCTATAGACTGAAAACTGACAAAGCAGTATTAAGATTTGGGAAAATCTTTGTAATTGGTTTTCGGACAGAAATTTGGCTGTCAAAGGGTCAAAGTTCAACGATTTGAACTTTGAAAACTCTACCAAACTCCTCCGCTAATTTTGGGTCTAAACACTTGAAATTTTAGATGTAGTTTCTTGGGATGTGGATCAAACTTTTTAACTTGATTTGAGCGCAAAACAATAAATGTTAATTAGGGTGAAATTTTAAAAAATTTGACCTCTCAGCCAATTTTTGGTCTAAACATTTGAAATTTTACATAAAGTGTATTCAGACATAGGGCAAGCTTTTTAATCGGTTTTTGGTCGAAAATTTGATTACCAAGGAGTCAAAGTTCAAAAGATTTGACCTTTGCTGTCTCTAGCAAACTATTCAGCAAATTTTGGACCTAAAAATTTGAAATTTTGTATAAAGGGTATTCAGACATGCAGTAAGTTTTTTAATCAGTTTTTGGGCAAAAAGTTGGCTACTAAAATGTCAAAGTTGAAAGAGTTAACCTTTGAAGACTCTATCAAATTCCTCCGTCAATTTACAGTTGAAACACTTGGAATTTTAGATGTAGGTTACCTGGACATGAGTCCAACTTTTTTTAGGGGCCGAGCAAAGCAAGTGCTACTTATAATCTATTATAAATCTCACCTGTCTGTTTAAATGTATGTATGTATGTATGTATGTATGTATGTATGTTTGGCTAAAACTTTCGACAGAGGCGACGGATTTGTACGAGACTGGAATCGTCTTTAAGCTCGTCACTTTGGACGACAAATATCAAAATATAGGATAATTACTTCACTCTCAACTGGGCACTTTTCTACAAGAAGGGGTCGCTTTTTTCGTCAATATTTGCGAAATTCACCCTCTCTGGTCGATTGACTAGCTTAATTTAAACCTTCGCCACTTCCGATTTGGCTATGGACGCAACGGCAAAGACTTCACACTTTTTTTCACGTTCTTTTCTTCCTTTGCGTTACGGGTTCGAGCCTGCCTGCCTACTACTACATTTTTCTTCTTTTTTTTTTTTTGCTCAACACACACCTCCAAACACCCAGCCAACGCCAGGCACCCAGGCTAGTAAGTAATAAATAGTGATATTTACGACTAGAAATAAAAAATAAGAAAATTAAGGATTTCAAAATTTGTACTAGAATTGTCCACAAGGACCCGTGGCACAGTGGTTAGGGTACTTGGAAAAATCAATTGTAAAATTGACCTCCTGAAGATTGAAGGTTCAATACAATCGTGAATTACTTAGGCCCTTTGTCCAGTCATAGCAGACAGAACAAGCGCATCCTACCCCCGTAAAGTAAATAAAGGGTTTCGTTCGAAATTATATCCAAATTCCCCAGTTCGACAGAAACATTCCCTAGTTCGACAAGATACACCTGAAGAAGGTTGGAGGTTACATCGACTGAAACGTTGTAGAAAATGAGACTCAAAATAAGAACAGTAGTCCAAAGAATCCAAATTCTCACAACATGTTGATAATAAAGAAAAAAATGTAAAGCAATGTTTTCGGATTCTGATCGAAAATGACAAAATGCAATGATTTAGATATAAAAAAAAAATTATCACAACGTGGTTCGATCTCAAATGTTCGAAAAGAAATGTTCATGAACCAGGAGGTGGGGTGAACACAAAAAATAGAGAAATATATATATTTTTTTATTATATGAGAAAGTAGGTCCAAGGATGGAATACTGTTGCCCCATCTGGGCAGGAGCTGCTAGAAAGAATTTATCCTACCTTGACAGAATTCAAAATAGACTTCTAAGCCTAATGAAGGATGCCCTTTTCTCTTCCCTGCAATCTCTTTCTCACAGAAGAGATCTTGTCTCTGCTTTATCACTATTTTCATGGCAGGTGCTCGTCCGAGCTCCAATCTACGGTCCCTCCTCGCCAAGCTTTCATGAAAAACACTCGTTTAGCTGAAACCACTATCAATAATTTACCATGAAAATACCGATAAAGCAGAGACAGGCTTGTTGCAACGACTGTGGGAAAGAGGTTACAGGGAAGAAGAAGAAGAAGAAGAAGAAGAAGAAGAAGAAGAAGAAGAAGAAGAAGAAGAAGAAGAAATTCTTTGAATTATGCCTGGGAATCCATCAAGGCTGCGTATTCTCACACACACTTTTTTAAATTTATACAATCGATCCCCAGCCAATTGTGTATAATGGTCATAGGATGATGAAATACAGCGCCTAGCATTCACAAATAGTCACTCATCTGGTACTGGCTAGGCTCTATGTTGCTTAACTTTGGTGATCTAATAAAACCCCAGTGTGTCAATGCGATTTTGCCATATACATATGTTTGTACGTTTGCTGAAAATGATACACGTAATGCAACACTTTGTGATAAACTGTATATACGTGACATTCTTATTATGTGTTATTATGTGTTTTGTTTATGATGGGTTATTATGTGTTTGGTTTATGATGGGTTATTATGTGTTTCTTTTGTTTTTTTTTTACACGGTGGTAACCACTTATCAAGGCCCGGAAGCCACTCAGGGATAAGGGTTATTGCAAGTACAGTACGTTAGTGTGGAGATTTGATGAACTGTTTACTTAAGGAGGCGGTTCATTAGGAATTTGTTAATGTTGGACTTGAAGACATCCAAGTTTTAGTCAGATGGGAAGCAGGCAGAGGGAACAGAGTTCCAAAGGCGTGCAGTTCTAAGAAAGAAGCTTTGCTCATGGAATCCAGGTTTTGCTTTAGGCACATAGAAAGAGTGGGGGAAATTTTTCACAGTGGATTCAGCTAGACGGGTGTTTTTTGTGAAAGATTGGCGAGGGGGGACCAGAGATTGGAGTTCAGACGAGCACCTACCATGGAAATAACGATAAAACAAGGATAGGCTCGCAACGTCTCTTCTGAGGGAGAGAGGTTGCAGGGTAGAGAAAAGGGCATCCCTCACTAAGCCACAAAGTCTATTTTGTACTCTGTCAAGGCAGGATAGGCTGTTTTTAGCAGCTCCTGCCCAGATATTATAGCAGTATTCCATCCTTGGACGTACTTGGCTTTTATATAGATAGAGAATTGCATTAGTAGTGAGATATCTTCTGGAGCGGTAGAAGGATCCCACCATTTTTCCAGCGACCTTGGCAAGAGACTTGATGTACGTGTTCCATTT
The DNA here is from genome assembly GCF_053919585.1 of Euprymna scolopes. NCBI lineage: Eukaryota > Metazoa > Mollusca > Cephalopoda > Sepiida > Sepiolidae > Euprymna > Euprymna scolopes. The sequence goes on from NC_136514.1 coordinate 35,968,782, forward strand.
CAGATCAGGAGTAAAGGTCAAACCCAGAAGCTTGTCAAAAGACGGGGCTTCTCCTAGACGAGAGCCATCCATTTCAATTGATGCCAGATGGGGATCAGAGCGTTGATGATGTAAGGATAGGAGTTTGGTTTTGGATGCATTAAAGGTAACCAGCCACGTCTTTCCCCACTGAACCATGCGCTCAAGATCAGAGGAGAGAGAATCAGAGAGAACTTTGTCATTTACAGCCTTTGATGTGTTGCCGTAGATGGTCGTGTCATCAGCATAGATGTCAACGAATGACTTAAGTATGTACCTAGGGAGGTCATTGATGTAGATCAGGAAAAGAGTTGGGCCCAGGATTGACCCTTGAGGGACCCCAGCATTAATACTGCAGGCCTCTGATTTTTGTCCATCGACCACTACTCTTATAAGCCTATCAGAGAGAAATGATTAAATGATTGAGAAAACATTTCCAGTTATACCGTAGCTGGAAATCTTGTGAAGTAGATCCTTATGCCATACCTTGTCAAAGGCCTTTGATATGTCAAGAGCAATTGCCCTAGAAAGGAAGCCTTGTCAAGAGATTCACTAATCCTATGAGATATAACCGTTAGCACATCTGTGGTAGATCTTGCAGAACGGAAACCATATTGTATGTCACTAAGAAGGTTGTTTCTGCTGAGGCGGTTGACTATTTCTCTATTTAATATGGATTCCAGCAACTTACTCATAACACACAGGTGACTTATTGGTCTGTACTTATCACCTGAATTCTTAAATACAGGGCAAACTGATGAGGTTTTCCAGGGAGTCGGAAAGCACTTCTCCTTAAGACAATGCTTAAACAGTTTCGTAAGTATAGGGGCAAGTTCTGGTTGAAGCTTTTTTAACACTATAATTGGGATGCCGTCAGGGCCAGTTGCTTTACTGGAATCAAGGTTCTTGATTAGCTTGGCGACCTCATGCACAAATATTTGTATTTTACCTAGCTTGTTCTGTGTTATAGGAGGAAATATGGGGAGTTGATGGCCTTCGTTGCATAGGGTAGAATTAGCTGCAAAGTTCTTTGCAAATAGTTTAGCCTTGTCTGATGCTGACGAGATGACCTCTGGTCCATTGATAATGGTTGGGATAGAACGCACACTTCTGTTCAGGATCCTATTTTTTATTTGCCAAAACTGGTGGGAACCAAGCCGCTGATCAGCTACCTTGGATTTAACAGACTGGGCATATAGCTCTCTTGCATTTTTTATTACTCTTTTACAGTGGTTGCTGGCGTTCCTAAAAGCAGCTTTAGTCTCAGTGCATCTATTACGTTGGTATTATGGAAAAAGTGATTTCTGTGCTCGATAGCAGCAGCACATTCTGGGGAGAACCATGGCTGGCTGTTGGGTTTTTGTTGGAATTTTTTAGATGGTATGAATTGATCTATGCCTACAATTAACCATTCGGTCAGATCTGATACTATAGAGGACGCATCCTTTTTAAACATGGAATGCAGAGGTAAATCAGATATGAATGTGCGAAAGCTATCCCAGTCAGCCATAGAGTATCGGTATACAGTACGGTGGAGGGGTACGTCTGGGGACTTATTACATTTCATTTTTATCTTAACTGATACTACGGAGTGGTCGGAGGATCCTAGAGGAGAATGAACGGAACATGAACATAGCTCAGGGGAAGTTGAGAGAAAAAGGTCTAGGAGGCTTGCATATTAACCATCCGCTGTTGTGGGGCCGATAGAGCAAATATAAATGCAGTGGTGTTAGCAAGTGCAACCCGGATGCACATATAGGGTAAATTAGGATCTTCTCTAGAGATATCCCTGCCATTCAGGAAGCCATCTTTAATGTAGGCACATATTCCATGCCCATGGCGATCTTGGGGGTCAGATTCATTAAGCATATATCATTCACTATTCTTATTGCTCCTTACATCAAGTGGCTCTGTGCCGTGTTTGGAGGGATTTGTCTCTAAAAAATTTAAAAAATTAAAAACTGCTAGACACGGAAATATTTATTTATTAAAATATTTAAAAGTTTTGGGGGCTACTTTTAAAATTGTATAACCAGAGATTAGAACAACTTAAAAACCTTAGCAAATTTTATCATAGTTTCACAGCAATTTGATTCAATTAATAATTTAATGACAAAGCGATATTTGTAATAATTTAATTTAATTTAAAGGGCTCCCCGTTCACATTTATACATTTCTGGGTACGTTTAACAACATTTGCAGATACTGCCTGTAGATCTTTTCTGGTGATTCTCCTGATAACGTTGGTAATGTTCTCCTTTAGTTGGTCTAGATTGTGAGGATTATTTGCATAAGCTTTTGGTTTTAAAGTCCCCCAAAGATAAAAATCATATGATGACATGTCTGGGGAAACCAGTGCCCATAACCCTTTGCTTATTATTCTCTCTTCCGTAAACATGTCATGAACTCATGTCAGTGACCTGTGAGATGTGTGGCATGTGTCGCCATCTTATTGGAGAAAAAAAATTTGCATTTTGTCTTGTGGTGTCAGTTGGTTGTTAAGAGAAATATTAGAGGGGGTCGAGCTATTTGTAAATGGGGCACCCTGTAGAAACATAAATCTATATGTTGGTAGCGTAAATAAAATACTTGAATGCAGACACAGATAACTAAAGATAATAATGCACATTCCTGGAGCACCTGCTATTTTTCACAGAATGTACTTATCAAAAAAATGTAATGGTCTATCAATTCTTACATAAAGAGAGATTTTGTCTGTCTCTCCAACTTTTCTGTCAGCCACAATTTTTTTAAAGCAATAAATACATTGGGGAGTTTGTTCCATTTAACAATATCAGATATCTTATATACTTTTCAAAATTGTTACTTACTATTAATGCAATATTTTCAAACAGTAATAGAGATTCTGGGCTTGACCATTTACTCCTGATCTAAAATGGAATACGTACATCAAATCACTTGTCAATGTCGCTGGAAAAATAATGGGATCCTTCTATCGATCCAGTAGATATCTTCCTGCTGATGCAATTCTCTACCTATATAAGAGCCAGGTACGTCCAAGGATGGATTATGACTGTCATATCTGGGAAGGAGCTGCTAGGAAGACCTTATCCTGCCTTGACAGAGTTTAGAATAGACTTCGTAGCCTAGTGAGGGATGGCCTTTTCTGTTCCCTGCAACCTCTTTCTCCCAGAAGAGACGTTGCAAGTTTGTCTCAGTTTTATCGTTATTTTCATGGCAACTGCTCGTCTGAGCTCTAATCTATGGTTCCCCCCTCGCCAAACATTCACGAGAAACACCCGTTTGGTTGAAAACACTATCAATAATTTCCCCCACTCTTTATCTGTACCTAAACCTAAACGTAGATTCCATGAACAAAGTTTCTTTCTTAGAACTGCATACCTGTGGATCTCTCTTCCGTTTACCTGCTTTCCAGTTAACTACAATATGGCCGCCTTCAAGTCCAAGGTAAACAAGTTCTTGATGAGCCGTTCCCCTTAAGTAATCTAATTGAGTTACACTTCTAACGATTACTCTGATATTGTCCTTTTGACCAATATACACATACACTCTTTAACACTTATCCTCGAGTGGCCTCTGGGCCTTGATAAGTGGTGATTTCCTTGTAAAATAAGAAGAATGCAGATGCACGTATGCAAGTACATGCGAAATTATGTCGCTGTAAGATAATAGACTATAAAAAGGAGAGAGAGCATGTTAGAGAAGACGATCATGTTAGAGATGTGGATGACGTCATGCGTTGTGAGTGAACAAGGAAATAAATGCCGTTGCCAAAAACCCGAGAAAGTGAGTTCGAGTTATTCTTTGTCTTGGTCCTTTGCGATATAGATTGCATACAATGTGTGGGTCCTGTATGTAAACGTGTGTAACGTTACAAAATTCCCGCAACCAAAAATCGAAACTGAAACCCTAAGATATTCAGTCTTATGCTCTACTGGCTAAGCTATTTGGACTTACTTATAAAAAGAGCTCAAAAGATTTACAAGATTTGGTGTGACATGATAGACTTATTATTTACGTTGTGTTTCAAAAAGTGAATTCAAAGGTAAACGACTATAAAAAAATAAATGAATCGGTAATCATTATTACTAGAGTTAGAAATTATTTTAATAATCCTAAACTATTTTTCTTGCTTTAACTATCTGTTGGCTTTAAATAAAGCTAAAAGAATATTACATAATTAAACTTTGAAGTGACGTGAGGGATTTATTATTTGTCACGTTTCAAAAAATGATTCCAAATATAAACGACAACAAAACAAAACGAAAAAAAACACAACAACGGTGCTCGTAACAGAAAAGACGTCACGTTTGTTTCCCGTTCTTTTCCCTCTTCCCGGTATGGATTCGAGCCTGCCTTCCTACTACCACTTTTTTTTTTTTTTTTTGCTCAACACACACCTCTAAGCACCCGGGCAGTGCCGAGCACCCAGGCTAGTATATCTATAAAAGTGAAAGTATCTGTATGTGTGTGTTTGTGTCTGTCTGTGTACATTTCCCTACACAATAACTCCATTTTCAGTCTACAGACTCGAAATTTGATATACAGGATATGGAGATTTGGGAAAATCTTTGTAATTCGTTTTCGGCCAGAAATTTAGTTATTAAGTGGTCAACGTTTCGCTATTTGACCTTTAAGAACTCTACCAAACTATTCCGACAATTTTGGATCTAAACACTTGACATTTTAGATATAGGTTCCTTGGACATGGATCTAACTTAGTAACTGGATTTGATCCTAAAACAATAAATGTTAAGGGGTCCTAACAGGGGTCAAAGTTTTTTAAAAATTGACCTCTGCGGTCTCTACCAAATTACTCAGACAATTTCTGGTCTAAACATTTGAAATTTTACATAAAGGGTATTCAGAGATAGGGCAAGCTTTCTGATCGGTTTGGGTCGAAAATTTGAGCTACCAATATATAAATGTATGTATGTTTGTATGTCTGCCTAAAACTTTCGACAGAGGCGACGGATTTTCACAAGATCAGTATTGTTTTGAAGCTCAACACGTCAGACGAAAAATACCTAAAAATTGGCTAAAAACATTAATTTCTTCACCCTCAACTGGGCACTTTTCTACAGGGAGAGATCGTTTTTTTTCGCCGATATTTTCGAAAGTCATCCCCTCTTTTCGATTGTCTAGCCTTAATTTAAACCTGTGTCACTTCCGGTTGTGATGGCGCAACAGCTAACGCGTTATGTTTTTTTTTTTTTTTTTTTTTTTACATTTTTTTCCTCCTTCGCAGTATGGGTTCGAGCCTGCCTTCCTACTACCACTTTTTTTTTTTTTTTGTGCTCGCAATTTTCCTTTTTTTTTTTCTTTTTGCTCAGCCAACATACTTACACACACCTCCACTTTCTTTTACACCTTCGCATCACGGTTTCGAACCTACCTGCCTACTACCACTTTTTTTCTTTTTGCTCAACACACACCTCCAAACACCAGGGCAACGCCAGGCACGCAGGCTAGTTCTTAATAGAAGGTGAACTGTAATAAGTTTAGAAGATTCCATTCTGCTCGCCCACAAAATCCAGGTTGTTAAGACAGAAACCTTATGGTCGAAATTTACGAATTAAAATGGCTGATAACTTGAGAAACAAGAAAATTAGAGGTTTTGTTTTTTTATTTTTGTTTTTTGTTTTTGTTTTTTATTTTGTTTTTATTTTTGTTTCTTTTCTTTGTTTTTGTTTTTTATTTTTGTTTCTTATTTTTGTTTTTTGTTTTTATTTTTTATTTTTGTTTTTATTTTTGTTTTTTGTTTTTGTTTTTTATTTTTGTTTTATTTTTGTTTCTTATTTTTGTTTTATTTTTGTTTCTTATTTTTGTTTTTTGTTTTTGTTTTTTATTTTTGTTTTTCATTTTTGTTTTTTGTTTTTGTTTTTTATTTTTTTTTGCTTTTTATTTTTGTTTCTTATTTTTTATTTTTGTTTTTGTTTTTTATTTTTGTTTTTTATTTTTGTTTCTTATTTTTGTTTTTTGTTTTTGTTTACACAAACGCAACTTTTACTTGGAATAATTATTTTTATATAAAAAAAAATCAAATTATTTATTTTTTCTGCTTGAAGGTGACTTTTGCTCTTTCAGCAGTACAACTTTGACCACCAATGCAGGACGATTGGCCTCTTGATTTTTTGACAACGTGGAAAGAATGGTAGCTGGAGAGACCTGACCAACTTTGGTGACGTCACGAGAAGTAAGTGTACACATACATTAAATGAATTTCTCGTACAAAACAAGTTCATTCTGACCAGCTATTAACAAAGGTGAAAATGCACATTCCGTTCAACGTAGTTAGTTGGTTTGACTGGATTATATAGTTTGCAGTGTAAGTCGTATATATTTAAAAAAAAAAAAATATTTTGCATTATAAAAGAGAATTTTATAAATAAACTCTATATCAGCATTAAAACAGCCTGCATAAATTAAACTGCGTTTCTGTGCTAGCGCCCATTTACAAGGTCGGAAACAAAGAAACGTTTATTGAACACAGAAAAACAAGGGAATTTGCATAGGTTGTCTATTTTTACATTTGCTAAAATACATGAACATTTTACGTAGGCTTTTGTGGTAATCCGACTCCACACATAAAAAACGACTCTCTAATTAGAAATTTAAAAAAAGAATCAGTATCGCGAATTATATCAGAATCAGGAATTTAAAACAGAATCAGTAATTGGATCGGAATTGGTAAAAATATTGGAATCATCCCATCATTAATATATATATGTCTGTATATATACATATATATGTGTGTGTGTGTGTGTGTGTGTGTGTGTGTGTGTGTGTGTATATACATATATATGTGTGTGTGTATATATATATATATTTATATATATATATATATATATATATATATATATATATATATATATATATATATATAATTATTAAATACCTACAGACACTAGTGTTTTATCCTTTCAGGAGTCATCAGTGCAGGGTGTCATGATTAACACCAGTCGATAGATTTTATAGATTTGAACCTAGCAACAAAAGCCATCCCTGGCTTCATTAGCAAGGACCTAATCAATTCGGTTACTATTAACTGCAAGAAATGCTGTTGAATTTAAGCATTTATTTATTTATTTAGTTAGTTAGTTAGTTAGTTTTTTAATGCTTTTTAACGTCTGTCAGAGTGATCTAATCCTTATATGATGATTTGCGGATAAGAGCTAAATTAACCGACTTTCATTTCAACTGAAAGTGTTCAACAATAAGAAACGAGTTTTTTAAAGGAGCTGACATAATTGTGTGTGTGTGTGTATATATATATATATATATATATATATATATATATATATATATATATATATATATATATATAAAGTTATCTTTCCTGGCAAAAATGTTAAAAGAAATACATATGGCACTTTTATCAATGCTTTTATTTCCACGCTAAAAAGATAAGAAAAATATAAAAAAATAAAGCATAATTAAGCAGGAGCTTTCTGTCGTTTTTAATGTGTTTAAATCTCACACACACATATATATATATATATATATATATATATATATATATATATATATATATATATATATATATATAATATGAGCAAACAGTTAATAAAATATGTTAAAATAACACTTTGAAATGAATTAAAAACATATTTAATCTGAAAAGGTCGCACTTAACAGCTACTTTCGTGCGGCTCATCACTGATCTGTTTCAATTTTTCATGCTATATCAAGTAATGGCAGTATTAGAGAACGAATTTGCTGCCATCATATATATATATATATATATATATATATATATATATATATATATATATATATATATAAATATATATATATATGTATATATATATTGTTACGAATGGTAATAAAAAATAATAAAAAGGACATTCATGAAATACGAATAAACAATGAAACAAAGTGCCCTCTGGTTTGGTGCATCTTGCTGAAATAGAAAGAATGGAAAGACTCTTTCAAAAACCGAGAAAATGTGCAATAGACAAACGAACAACGTATGAACGTAACAAAGACACGACACACAATGGTAACTTTCAAAGTTAAATTTTATTATAAAAAAATAAACTATGGTAGGGAGGGGGAGGGAATATGATGAAGCAAAAATTTTAAAAAAACAAATTACGAGGGTGTGGAAGAGGTATCTTGATCTACAATCTGAAAATGCAGACGAGAAATATATTGATACAAAAAAATGCATATCAGTTCAAACAAAACAATGGCAAAATGACCTCGCCACCTTAATATACAAGAGAGAGGTATTCAGAGAGACGACTTACAGTTTTTATTTTCCTTTTCTTTTTTTTTTTGTTTTGTTTCAAGTTAAAATAAATGTCTTCAATATCCATCCCTTCGTTAGTCTATAATTCAAATATATATTTGTAACGTTCGCCGTTTATCGCTGCCGACATTGCCTCCTTTTGCTGTTGATATGGGATTTTTCTTGTGTTCCAGACGCTTTCCTTTCATTTTGTTTTGGACGGTTTAAAACATATATTCGTAAAATTCGCCGTTTTCTTGTCATTTTACTTTCTTTCGCTTTGTCGGGATGGGAAATTTTTCCCACCCATCCAGCGCAGTACCAAAATGTGTCTTTCCCTCTCTCTCTCTCCCCCGTACTTTCCTTACTCTTCTTTTTCTTTCTTGGTTCGCTTAGTAACTAGCAGGGGTCAGAAAGCGTGTTACTGACCAGATCACCTGCCAACTCGCTAGCTTGTCTGCTGAACGTCTTTCTCACCTCTCTCTCTCTTTTCATTTTTACATTGGTGACAATCAAACAACAACAAAAAAAAAGATACATTTTTCGTCGACCTAAACTTAAATTTTTAAATTTTCATTTAAATACATAATCCAATTTGAGGATTATGTCACAATATATATATATATATATATATATATATATAGTGCCACCAAAAAGAATGTCTGCAGTTGTCATTTTTTCAAAAATCGCAAATTTAAGCTAAATTGAATGTTTAAACAACATATACCTCATTTGATTCACCTTATATTCCTCTATAATTTTACCTGTTCATATTTGACTTTTAATTGAAGAATCCTAGTGTTCAGGTCAATTTAAAAAATTAAATTCACATTGAATAGGCAAAAAGAAACTCAGCACAATGGAAAATTGTTATTTAAATGTAACTTTAGAATATTAATGCCACACAAATACAACAGGGACACAATAAACTAGTTAATATTTAGTAGCTTGCAATCTTTTGGGGCATTTTCTTGAATTAGTCTGTGGCAATACTCTGGTGAAAGGGTATCCATTTCTCTTTAATTTTCATCCAAAGTTCTTCCAGATTTGAAATTTTCTCAATGCGTAGCTGTTGCTTGATATAATGCCATACGTTTTTGATAGGATTGAGGTCTGGAGATTGTGCAGGCCAATCCAAACACA
>NC_136514.1:35983157-35995657 GCF_053919585.1 Euprymna scolopes
TTGGTGAGCAAATTAATTATTTACTTTTTAATAGACACTTGAAAATGGGGGAGGGGCGTGAATTTAAAAAAAAAAACGTTTGTCTAAAATATTATATTCGGTTTATTGGAAAGAACATAAAATTTCATATTGACCCTGAAAATATCGTAAAAATAGAATCAATAGAAATATTTTGATAGATTTTTAAAGTTTAAAAATTGAAATATATTGAGTTCGTAAAATTCATTAGTTTTTTAAAAAATAAAAAAATATATTTCTATTACTTTTAAAACAACTTTAATAGTTTATTTTGGAAGTATAATCCATAAAGAAAAGTTTTTTTTTATATTTTATTCGCAGTTTCGTGTTAGGGGTGTCAAAAATTCCTACAAAAATTCTGATACACCTACAGTTGCAGCTAACGTACTTCCTAATTTCCGACGTAGCTTCTTTTCTCGCACGCCTATATCTCTTGTTCATGAACTTTTATTTTATTACGTTTTTCCAATCTTTCATTTTTTTAATTTTATGTAATAATCATTGAAAAGTTTTTTTTTTAATATTATTTTAATTAAGAATCATTAAAATGAATTGTTTTTTATATATATATATATATATATATATATATATATATATATATATATATATATATATATATATATATATATAAAGAATTATTTAAAGCAATTAACAATAGTGATAATAAACACTAATTGTGTTATTTTCATCTGTATAAGTTTGTTAATTTTTATTGTATACTTTTCGATAATGTTTTATTTTTTATCTCAATAAATCGCTTTACAATAGAAATACTGAAGAACAATAAAAGTGAAGTAACTGGTTTGCCTTGTCACCGCTCCTGGTGACGCCCGAAATTAGGAAGTACGTTAGCTGACTCTAATCACAAATCGTTCAACTAAAGGGTGTTAGAAAAGCTTTAAAATCTGTATATCATCCTAGCAGACTGCTGATGAAGTTGCGTCTACCTGCTCGCCAACCCATTTCACGAATGCTGCGTTCACAGATTAAAGGAACTTAATGTTAAAATTGTTGGCGAGCAGGTGGACGTTTACACGAACAATATCAGCCGGTTCGTTGGATGGCTGGTTTCGATGACAAAAACTAATTTGGCAAGTCTTTCTAGTCCGACTCCCTCGAAACCAGCCATTCAACGAACCGGCTGATATTGTTCGTATAAACGTCCACCTGCTCGCCAACAATTTCAACATGCCATTTCTATCAAATTCCAGCAGCCACCAAAAACTGAGGCCCTAACTATGGGAGACCTAATAGCAAGAGTGAGGGGACTGACGTCAACTAGGGACCAAAGCTAGCATGTGGCTGCAGCCGCGAGTACACTGAATGGTAAATTTGTTTTTCCTACCGGGAATAGCCCTGGTACAGGAGTAAACGTACAAGTCACATAGCGAGAGATTGACGAAATAGCTTAAAGTGTTGAAATTAAAGTTTTCCCTTTAAACTGCTGAATACCGTTAAATGTTTGTGCAAAAAATGAAAAGTTTTTTGGGGTTTTTTTGCGGCTTGCAACGTTCTCAACACACGCAAAAACGGCAAATCCATTTTCTTTCTCCCCTTAACTTAACTAAGATCACTCCCAGACTTATACACTAAAGTTCTGTAAATTTGAAAGAAAATCTGTTGAGCCGTTTCAGAGTCTATAAGGAACGATCTCGCACACGCACACACACACACACACACACACACAAAGTTGAATTTATATAATTGTAGAGCAGACAATATTTATATTAAAAAAGTTTTTAAATACAGTACAGAAAACAAACGCAAAATTAGAGTTTATAGTTTTTTATTGACTGCAAACCTTTTCATTGGTTTTTTGTGCAAAATAATTAAGTCATCGCATGAATTACAATGATGTTGTGTGAGAGTCTCGGCTATTTGATGAGATTCGTCTTCAAATGTGATTCTTCTTTATCTTCCATCACTAGAAGGACATTTCTTTGAAAAGCGAACAACAACACAAACACAAAAATAAATAAAAGATTTGGAAATGGAATTGCAAACATCGTGGACATCATAGACTATCAAATGCATGGAATAGGCATTTAGAATGTTGATGTTCAACCCCTGACGATGTGCCAAACAATACCATCAGCACAGCATATAAGAAAAAGAATGTTATTCGGATTTTCCTGATAAAGCTCGAAAAATCAAATTTAATAAAAATTCTCATTAAAGAAAAATAAATAAATATAAAAAAAATATGTGCGTGTGTGTGTATATATATATATATATATTTATTTATATTCTATTACAATATAAAAATGCGAGCATGAAAAGTAATATGGTTAAGCTTAAACATGGAAAAGTAATGGACTAATTTTTAAAACTGAAAAAGAAAATGACAAGATATTCTAGTAAAAAATATAATACATTCGTAACTTAAAATATCGCAGCATTAAAAATTGATTATATATTATAAATTGAATTTAGAAAAAAAAATTTATGAAGTATATTAGATTGCGAATGTCTTGTATTCTGTCTTTAGGGAAATTATTGTGATGGAGAAATATTTTACAGGCCTGTACTCCCTCATCATGAGGGATGTAAGTGTACTTGTGAGGTTGTCGATTTTCAGATAGTGTTGAGAAAATGTTCGGTGTCTTTGATGTATCTAGGGATATTGGATAATAAGAGGGTTATATTTTGTTAGCGTGCCCACACCTGGGCACTAGGTAGAAATAATGTTATGGGATTTGGCTAATTCATAGATATTGCCGGAGTTAAGAGCCAATGTTTGAGGTGTAATTATTGTAGTGGTAGTATTTGTTATGAGTTTGTGAGTGGTGTAGAAGTTGGCTGCTTTAGGATTTATGGGGATGAGGAAAATGATCTTGGAAATGCTCTGGATAAGACTAGGGAGTTCTAGTTTATATAACTGAATGTTGAATCTTCGGCAACTGTTTTGTAGACATTTATTTCTTTGAGTGGCACAAAAATTTTTTTTTTTTTTGATTTCAAGCAGTTCTTAGCTCATGATCACAAAAAAAGTAGCGAAATAAAAATGAGAGAGAGAAATTTGTATTTTGGGCTGCGTTTATTCCTTGCAGCAATGTTTGAAAAGCAGTTCACATGAATTATTTGTATTGTTTGTGAAAAAAGAATGTTGTACGTTTTTATTTATTGTTTTTTTATTTTGTATTGCATTAGCATTCATTTCAACCAGCAATAAACAAGACAATTGATTTAGATATGTATAATAAATGTTTAGAAACTGAAAGTTGTTGAAAAGCTAAAGATGTATAAACAAATATAGATAAACGGATATACTAAATATCAGTATTATATAATATATATCTCAATAAATATTAATTATTTTAAACCTGCAGACACTAGTGTTTCACGCTTATGCAATCATCAGTGCAAGAAGTAATAATTACTGCTGGTCAGGAGGTTGGAACCCAGTCAATAAAGCCAACATTTGAATTGTGGGCTAGTGTTTCTCATCTGTCACGGAGAATTCAAATGAGAGTGAAATTTAGATACTTATGCAGCCATATAAGCAGGCTGTCATAATGAGAGTCAAACAAGAGCAGTTGTATATCTTCAAAATTATACAACAAACCCGTAAAAAGTTAGTATTTCTTTTAATCAGTGTAACCGCAGAAAAAGTAATATCTAAAATTATTATTGGGGGGGGGGGACATTCTTTGTCAGGGATTGAACGGCAATTTGTATAATTGAATGTTATTAAAAATTAACCACAAATCTTAATGTCAGTATGTATAGAGGTGTGGCATTCATTTAATAAAAATTATATAAAATATTTTGTTACAAAATTTTTTAAAAATAAAATATTTTTAACCTTTTATGATCGGAATTATGATGTAGATGATTCAGAAAAATATAAATTTGTTAATTTTTAGTGAGTTTAAAGAGTAATGATACTATGATTGTCTTCAAACTCAAAAAATTATGAAGTTCAATAGTTAAACTACCACCGAGAATTTTTGCATTTCATAAACTTACCTTGATTATTATGCAGTGCTTGAAAAATGTGTTTTTATGACAACAAACGAAATCCTCCACTCTGAGACAGATAGTGGCATACTTAACGTAAGCAATGGACAGTTGCAATCTGGAGATCTCTGGCATTTACCTAGATACTGAACTAATATATGCAAGGCATGTTTGAATCAATTCCCACTATATTTATGCTGTTATATTCATTTATTTACGACTGAACAAACTAGTTTAACCAGGTTTATAATGTGTCTCCTATTCAGAAAAATATTTTTAAACTTTTTTTTTTTTTTTTTTTTTTGAAAAAGTCAGTGCTTAGTTAAGATAGTCGACAGATTTCTTTTTAAACATGTTGTTTGAACCAAAAACAATATTACGTACCTAATTGTCATGCCAAGCCAAAATTAGTAGTATATTCAAAGATTACAAAAAAAATCATTGAATAGAAATTTAATTTTTACAGAAAATTGGGTAAAAATCGCATTTTTCTTAGATGTTTATAAAGTAGGTAGTAGGAGGCTAAACACAGGGGACATAACTCCGAAAGGAATATTTTAGATTACTTATGTCATGGCTGCAATATTTATTGTCTATAGCGACTTTTATTTTTATTTTTTTTTGCTAAAAACAATAAAGTTCTTCTACTCAATGAATTTTTGCATTACAATGAATTTTTGCATATATTAATATTTACAACATGAAAATTATGTAATATTGTTTTTGCTTAAAATGATATTTAAAAATTGATTTCTTTACTATATTTTAAGAAGCACCTTTTATTATTTTTAGATATATCTCCAAGTCCCTCAGTTTGAAATAACATCACTGAACATACCGATTACACTACCATCGCTGAACTCCTCTTTCTCTAGGATTATTCGGACTGCTATTCTCATCTTGGTTGTTATTTTTCGACATGACAATTAAGTATGTAATAGTGTTTTTGCTTAAAACAATATTTAAAAAAGCACCGCAAAAGTCACCACTTATCAAGGCCTGAAGGACACTTGAGGATAAGGTTAATAAGTCTAAGGTGATCGTTGATGCTGGGTATGATTATTAAATATGCGCAATGAATAACAATGTGGAAAAGAATGTAATCCAGGAAAATGGAGGAATCACCCGATATTGTTCAGATTGAAGTACACCTCCGTATCCGCTCATTAATAACACTTAGCAGGATTCTATGGCACTATTTGTTTAATTGCCACTTTCAGTGTAGTGATATAGATATTCTTGCTAAGTGATGAAGCCTATCATGAAGGAGTTGGCAAATTTTCCCCCTCATAATCTCTCTTTTTCAACTGACCAGCATGGGATAAACACAATTTTGTATCTCAGCACAATGGGCTAGTTAAGGGTAAAGTTTTGTTATTTTTTTTATTATTGTAACATATTGTAATTTTTTTTTATTATTGTAACATATTGTAATTTTTTTTTGTAGAATAAATAGTTAAGATTCTTTTGTTTCAAATAAATTGTTCTGCGCCATTGTTTATCACCGAGCCCATTTCTATGCCAGCAGTCATTCCAGCCAGAAAGCCAACACCAAAAAGTTGTGTATAGCCCAACAAAAGAGGTATGTCTATTTGATTTTCCAAAGAATTACAGAGGGGAGCAAAGACACCCCCCCCCCCGGGGCCCCCAAAAACCCCCAGAAACTTGGCATTACAACCAGAAAACGAAGAAGAAATCCAACAGATTGAGGTATGTTTTGTTTTCTGGAATACTGTTTATTAAAACTGATGGGGCCTAGAATCGTTCGCATGATGGCTCTTCCCAGCAAACGATGGTTTGTAACATGTGTGGAGCAGAACAGTCTGGCAAACGCATATTACCACATTGATTGCCAATCCCAGGACCAACATTAACACTACCCAAGTTCCTTATGAGAGGTTTCTTCAATATATTTTTTTTTTTTTTTTAAACAGTTCAAATTGTTGTAGATTCATAAAATTCAACATGTCATTGCTTTACATCCTAATTTTTATGATTTCGGGACTGAAGTCTGATTGTCACAGCTGGTGAATTTCAAAAATGTAATGACACTTTACAAAAATTATATGCAATAAAATTCTGTTTTAACCTTGGAAAAATGCTACAAAAACGTATGGAAAGCTTCAGACGTTTCTTGACCAAGTTAACCCTCCACAGGTTAATGTATATTGTCATAATTCTACATTTTTTTTCTCTTTAACACCATTCAGAGTTATAATCAGGGATTCCGTATGACAAGCTTCGGTACTTAAGAAATATATGAAAAGTTGTATATGCCACTTCCTTAGATACCAAAATCCAGGGAGAGGAAGTTCCCTCAAGCTGGTGTACTACCATGTTTAATATCAAAATAAAACATAAAATGCTAAGTTGACGAACCTTTATAGGTGATACATATGGCATGCATATATTGCAAGTCAATATATGCATACCATCAAGCACAGACTTAAGAGTAAACAACTTGCCAACAAAAAATAGATATAGATTTTCTCAAAAAACTAAACATGTACATTTCTGTCATAACTCCACAACAACCCTAGATAAACTCAAAAGAATGAAAAATCGCCACAAATTTCTGGAGTTGATATTCGGTAAAAAATCGACCCACCTGAAGAACCTGAGAATTAGTTGTAATAAAAGACTACAATTATTATGCACGATATCCCACACAAAAGCAGATCATGAAACGCTGCTGAAATTATATGGGATACTGATTATATAGAAGCTAGATTAAGGTAGCTTTATATACCAATCAGCCAGAAGGATTTATTTAAAAACATTAGATCTGATTTGCCATGGATTTAGCACTGAGGTTGAGGTGGATGACTGCTGATGTCGCTGCTTCTGCCTGACTAATATATATTATACATACATATATACATGTTTCAATTTCATGTCAATCTTAAAAAAGACAAGTGAATATACACATTACAACCATGGTTTCATTTTACACATAGATATATACATTTATTTTTTTTTTCAATCAAATTACATGATGATAGATTGGAAACATTAAAATCAAAGAGCATAAAAAACCCCGTATGGAAAAAAAAAAAAAAAAAAAAAAAAAAAAAAATTGTAAAAACGGTCTTCCTCATGAATGAAAAAGTTATTCCTCAGAGTAAAATTAAATTTTCTTGTAAACTCCTGTACATTGAGTAACTTTTTAAAATTCCACTACAGGTAATATATATATATATCAGTTCTCATAGTGGAGGGGAGAAGGGAATCCTCCTTGCACTGATATAAAATTTAAAAAATTACTCCTTATGGCTGATAAAACTCATTGCTCATAGACATTAAAAAATTACTCTCCATCCTGATTCTAGAAAGGAAAAAAAAAAAAAATCTTAAATTGAAACAATTTTTTTTTCCAGAAATTCAACAAAATCTCAGAAATGAAAAAAAATAAAATAAATCTCAGTAGTTAAAAAAAAAAAAAAAATTTTTTGTTACTCCTCATAGATGAATGAGTGCATTGCACTTATGCTGATAAACAAAATTCAAGAAAAATCTTTATGTAGTAACTACTTATCACAGAATGAAGATGGTACACGGTGGCTTTCATTCGTTTTCAGACTTTTTCTGTAGACATTTAAAATTGTCGTAAACTCTTGAAAATTCAGTATGTTATCACTATATATCTTATAAGATAACTGACCAATTTTTATGATTTCAGATTCAAATGAACAGCTACAGCAGGAATTAGAATACACCTTACTAAAGCTTGATTGTCACAGCTAGTGAATTTCAAGTATGCAATCTGGACGCAAGAATAATATGCAATAGAATTGTTTAAATGTATGGAATGATTCAGACTGCTTTTCGATCATCTTCCATGAATTGAGCATCAGTTTTAGAGTAATATAAGAGATTCAAGGAAGGCAGGGAGTCTGCAAGGGATGATGAGAAGTGTCAGAGTTGATTTATCAAATAAAGAATTTCATGGATAAGGACTGTTGTGTGTCTATAGAGACAATAAGCGTACAGTTTGATATCAGTGTGGGAATTATACACATAATTATTCGCAAGGAATTGAAAATGCAGAAGATTTGGACGAAGTTTGTCCCAAGGGTGTTCAGAAAAGATCAGAAAGACATCATGACAGCAGGGAAATGGTCGAGCTGATCAATTCAAATCCCATAGTTCTTGATGCTCTGTTGATTTTCAATGAAAGCTGGATCTACTGCTATGACCCAGAGACCAGCGGAAACATGCTGGCTCTCCCAGACACAAAAAGGGGAAACAGAGCAAATCCATCCAGAAACTTTTTAGCAGCATGGGCATGATCTACATGCACTGGGTTCCCACTGGACAGACAGTCAACAAGGAGTACCATGTTATGGTTTTAAGGCCGTTCAGAAAAATTCCATCAGAAGAGACCAGCACTCTTTAAATCAGATCATGGCGTTTCCACCAGGACAATGCACGTCCACAACTCCATCCTTGTCAAAAATTATTTGACCAAGCTGGACATCAAGATAGTTTCTCACCCTTCCTATAGTCCAGACCTTACTTTGTGACTTTTGGTTATTCCCTAAGCTCAAGGAAAACCTTAAAAACTGTCATTATGAGACAATTGAGGAGATGAAAGAGGCTGTGACGAGGGTCATTGACACGCTCACACAAGAGGACTTCCATGGGGGCCTTTGAGAAATTATTTGAACGTTACAACAAGTGCATTGTAGCCAGAGGAGATTACTTTGAAGGGAACTAGTTTTATGTATCAATAAAATTATCCATACGAAGTCTGGAAACTTATTGAAGGCACCTTGTATATAAATTGAGCCTTCTAAAATATATTGATTTAATTTGTTTATTATTTTTTAATTTAAAAAATTAAAAGAAAATCTACTTGGTAAAATCACGTAATTTTTGGAATATTGCATCTTTGTGTATGTACATCATAGATTTTTCTGTATTTTCTTTTACTTTTAATAAGCGCAATTCTTAATATTCGCTAGTGATTGGGGGGAAAGAAATTATTGTACTATAATTTTTTTTTATTTTTTTTTATATTAATTCTTTGAGTAAAAAGAAAAATCACTGCGTGAAATAAGTTTTTTTTAAAATTTATACTCAGTGGAATAAAACAAAAAATGTTACTCCTTATAGAAGTAAAAACAAATAAATACTCAGCAGTATGAAAAGAACACAAAAATTAAACAACTGGGAGTTCGTGAAAAATAAAGTTCCGGCACAAAATTAGTTAATCCCCTTTCCAATTTGATGCTTTTTCAAGTGTGATTTTTTTTTGCTATTTCCGTGTGTGTGACCAGCAGGAAAGAAAGAAAGAAAGAAAAAAGAAAAAAAAAAAAAAAATCATATTCACATTTGAGAAAACTTTTTTTTTTTTTTTTTAAAAAAGGTGTGCGTGTGTGTGTGTGTGTGTGTGTGTGTGTGTGTGTGTGGTGGTGTGGGGGGGGGGGGGCATTGTAAAAATGATGAAAATAATCAGCAGGGTATGTGTCCATACTCTTTCACAGTCAAATTTCCATATTTCATCTTCTGAAATTTAAGATTTTCTTTTCCAAAGTTTTTCATCTCAGCATCAAATAGAATCAGCAAAAGATGTACCATTATTGTCACTTTCATATCAACAGAAGAAAGGCAGCTTTCTCTTAGCGTTTTTTTTTTCTTTTCTGTTCCATGGAACACCCTGCCAAAGAACATTCTGACGATGACTATTATATCCAGCTTCGAAGATGCATTATAGAAACATTCATATTTTAGGGGGGCATAGTTTGCTGCATTATGAATTTGATAAATTGCCAATTGTAAAATTTCAGGTTGGAAAATGGTGGCTATAGAGTTCCTATTTACAATTTACCACGGGGACAGAGTTAAACACCAGGGTCGTTTTTTTAATGTGAACAAAAATAAAAATTGTCTCAGTCGTGAAGAATTTCTCCTCCACTGACAGAACAAGAAATTGAAGTGTTGGCTATAGAGTTATTCATGAAGGATTCTTTGTCAAGAAGTTGGGCAGATGTCGTAACTTGCATCACCAACCCAATATTTTTTAAAGAGTTCTGCGTAACGTCTGATGCCAACAACATAGCATTCAGTTTTTAAAGACTTTTGCGACATCCAAATTCTTTGTTTGAACACGAATATGCTCTGCATGAAAACAGGTTGTAAATTTCAATTGAATTTGGGTTTTGTGGCATTTGCACAGGTAACAACTTTCATTTCTGCGTTAAGTTTGCTTATCTAATATATAAATCTCATTGTCTGTGTGTGTGTGTGTGTGTCTGTCTTCGTTTTTCAAATTGTATCTCCTCCCAGACAGATGGTCGCTTGACGGCATGCAGTAGTTCAAAAGATTGCATTTATTTATCATTGGGTCCTTGGTTTGGTTGTTTTATTGAATATCAACCCTTTGTGTTATTTATTGTTGAATCCAGTAATTTTGAACAATTTTTTTTTTTATTTGTTTGCAAGTTCTTTATATGGTCAAACATTTATTCTTGGAGGCTTTTTCATATTTTTTTGTATAGGAAAATTGCTGCAAATGGTGTAGATTGTATCTCATTAAATGAGAAAAAAAAAAAAATTTTTTTCCAGCATGGTTGGTTGGTTTTACAGCATATCAACCCTTTTTAGATTATTTGATGCCGAATCAGGTAATTCCGAAAAAAGGTTTTATTATGATGTCTTTAAATATGTTTAGACTGGCTGCTTTGTTTTACAGCATATCCACCCCTTTTTTAGAGTTCAATCATTGTGGCAAAAGTTTTATGCTCTAAGTTCTTTGTTTCTTCAATGGTAATTTTATGATTATTTTTGGTGTAGAGAAAAATTGTTCTTGTTTTTAACTTTCTAGGGAAAAGTTGTGCAAAAGTAAAAAAAAAAAAAAAAAAAAAAAAAAAAAAAAAAAAAAAACACAATGACATCAATGTTTGGTACAGGTTGATGTGGCCATAGAATATTAAAAATCAGTTGAACAAAAACGAGCCACATTCCAGGAAATGTGCAGAAGGATAAGAATTTATCACTAGATGAAAGTTCAGATATGCACAACATTTTTAGGAGTTGAATATAAATGCTTGTTTGGGTGTAAGCATGGAGGAAGAGAGAATGTCTTGGAGAAGTAGGGTTACCAATTTGAAATTGTGAACAATGGACAACTAAAATGAAAAATAATTATTCTAGTTATAAGTTTATATATTTTGGAAGTTTATTAGGTTTTATATAGCACGTTTTGGGTAATTTTATGTCAAAACTGTCCAACTGCTTTGCATATCGATTTGTGGATTTCTTTTGTTTTGTAGGTGTATATTTTGTCTGCAAACAATTTCTATTTAATCCATAGATTAGATACAGACATACCACAACTTTAGGGTCCACAGTGGATCTGAAGGTAAAATAACCATGGCGTGACCCCACATACCATAAAGATCTTAAATTAGAGTATCACCATTAGATATGTATTAAGGATCAGATTTTCAAAATTTTTCTGGATTTTCATATATATGCAATGTTTTTGTCATCCATGGTAGTGTACAAATATAAAAGGGTACTTGTGCACTTATTGAATCGTGCTGAAATAATAACGTTATTTCGAAAACCATTCTTAACATGGGGAGGGGGATGTTTTGTAACTATTCTGTACTTTCAGTTAACAAATTAATAAAAATAAAAAATATCGTAAAACTTTTATTTAACTCAAAAATACTATTTAAAAATAGCACGGTTCAATAAGTGCACAAGCACCTATAAAAGAAAATGACAGACAATAGAAGTGTAGCAGTTTTTTGTTTGTTTTTTCTTTTTTCAGTGGGGAGGTAGTATAGTTAGAATATGTGTAGCAAAGAAACAATTACCAGCACAATTTTACTTTTATTTTTTTTTTTTTTTAATGAAAAGTCAGTCAGGCAAAAATAAGTCCAACCTGCTTTTTGTAGAGTGATTTACGAAATGAAAATTTCAAGTTAAGAAAAATTGGCGAAGATCAAATCTTTTGGAATTGTATTTTGAAAGTATACATTAACCTTAAGTTTCTGTTTCAATATCATTTAAACCAAACAATAAGCAAATTTACACGTTACATACAAGGTTTTGTTTCAAACATACCGGTTTCATTTCAATTATGAAACATGACCATGCATGGTATATGGAGAAATTCCCATTTAACTTTCATAAATAACTCCTTATACAAGAGTAAAAAATATTCCTCACGTTGCAATCTAAAAGTTACTTAGGAATAACTTATTATTCCAGGACTTTTTTCTTAAAAAAGAAATCCCAATTTTTTTTTTTTTTTCACCCGATCCTGAATGGAGGAGTCAGATATTTCAAATATACAGGTGTCATTTCAATTATAAAACATGATTGTTTATGGGATATAAAGAAACTTCTATTTAATGTTGATAAATAACTATTCATACAGGAGTCAAAAAATTAAAATATAAAAATATTCATGCTGGAATCTAAAAAGAAATTTTTTTTTTTTTTTTTTTTTAAGTTACTTTTCTATGACTATGAGGAGTAACTTATTCCAGGACTATTTTTACATTTCT
>NC_136514.1:36000657-36260657 GCF_053919585.1 Euprymna scolopes
TATGCTTCAGCCTGAACATTTCATAAACAAGCCGAGCATGCAAGGTCCCTCTCCATGAATAAAATTTACTTTCAGCATGACTAATGTTTGTGCAAAATTTTAACAAAAAATTAAAGGTATGGTTATTGCGAAAAAATGAATGGACGAATGATTTGGGGGGAATTTTACCCCTAGAATGCTACTTAAGAGGGGGCAACCAGAGTTCTCCCAGAAAATCCGATCTGACAAAAATTTACTTTCACCATTACTAATGTACGTACAAAATATTTTTTAAAATCCAAGGCATGGTTATTGAGAAAGTGCAAACAGACGAATGGAAGTGAATTACTAGGTACATTCTCTCCTTTGTCAGAAGACCAAAAAGGAAACAACAAATCTACAGGAAGCTTGCTTGTAAAGATATGTCCATACACTAAATCCCCCCCCATCCTCGTAAAGCTAAAATAGGAAAACGAACTAACATGTATCAGCAATAAATGAAACAAAGAGGCAAATCAACTTGCAGCACTACATTCCATCAAGTCCTACACATTAAAAATATCCCTATACTAACCTTTGAAAACCTTGGCAAATCCCACAAATCGAAGCAACACACTAACACCGGCTTTCTGAAGCTGTTGCACTTCACCGATAGGATCATCATAACCATCTGCAAAGTTATGCGTAAGGAAGATCCAGATGTCCAGCCAATACACACCTGGCTATAACTGTGGCAGCAATTACTGACATGCAACATACCCTGTACCCTAGCAAACTACCATACTCTGATTGTAACAAAAGCAGCCGACCTATTAACTATGTGTTCCAGTGTTTCCCGTGAATAAAGTTGATTCATATCTTAGTGGATTTTGGTATCTTGCATCGTGACACTCGCCTATTTCAATATTTAATTCCAATCAGATGCATCCAGACATAATCAACTCTAACAAGGGACCGTTTTTTTATCCTGGTGTTCTTCTAGGCCAATCACTCACCTAACTAAAAATATAACAAAAAAAAGTCTCTCTCCAGAGAGGGTTATTGATCTATAAAACCAACTTTACTTTGAAAAAAAAAATAAATAAATAAATAAAAAATAAATCCAGTAAGAATTTCGTATATTGTTAAAAAGGAAAGTTCTTGCTCTGTTTATGATTATAGAATGAATTTGGTTGCAAGGCTCCAATTGTGGGGAATAAGGAGTCTCCTCTTTGTTGTCATTACATCCAGTCTCTGAGTGTGGTAACGGTGTGGCAAGGGTAGTGGGTAATTGTTATGGCTTTACCTTATCATGTTCTGCAAAAGATAAAAAAATTCTTCGGTTTTTTTCTCTCTCTTAGTTTCCCCTCTATGTCCTGCTCTAAGCAAATCTGACGACCTAGTCCACAAATTTCAAAATTCCATCCTGACAAGTTTCAAGAAAAAATACACAATTAAACCCGTTCTCCAACTTCCAACGTAGACCCCTACTACCATGTCTCCTTCTCCAACATCAGGAGTCTACATTCTAACCTTCCAGAGGTTGAAACAGGAGACTAAACCAGACCTTTTATTTTTAAGTGAAACTGGCATTGGACAAGCTATTTCCCTAGAAGAGTTTGCAATTAAAGGATACTCTAATTTAACTTCTAAATCTGACCCTCGAAATCGCCATGGGCATGGAATATGTGACTATATTAAAGATAGCTTTCCATGTGGTAAGGAAATCTCAAGAGAACATCCTAACTTACCCTATATGTGCTTCCGGGTTGCATTAGCTCACACTACTGCATTTATATTTATTCTCTATCGCCCCCACAACAGCAGAGTTACTATCTTTAAAAGCATATCTGAGAAAATTGACCAAGTCCCATCTGCTTATCCTTCAGCTAACATTCACGTATCTGGAGACTTCAATGTTCACAATGTGGAATGGTTGACCCACTCAAACAAGACTGATGATGAGGGGAGGTTCTGTCATGATTTCTCCATCGCTTATGACCTCACTCAGATTGTTCACAAACCCACCGGTGTGCCCAACAATGATGGCCAGTATGCGAGTCTACTAGACCTTTTCTCACAACTTGCCCTGAACTTTGTTCAGTTTCTGTTCTGTCTCCTCTTGGATCTTCCGACCACTTTGTTGTATTAAGATAAAATTGAAATAAGTCCTCAGACGTACCTCTCCATCGTACAGTATATAGATACACTAAGGCTGACTGGGATAGTTTCCGTACATTTATATCAGATCTACCTCTGCGTTCCATGTTTAAAAAGGATGTGTCCTCTATAGTATCAGACCTGACAGAATGGTTAATTGTAAGTATAGACAGTTTCATACCCCCTAAAAAGTTCCAGAAAAAACCTAACAGCCAGCTATGGTTCTCTCCAGAATGCGCTGCTGCCATTGCGCACAGAAATCACTTTTTCCACTGCTTCCAACGTAATAGATGTATGGAAACTAAAGCTGCTTTCAGGACTGCCAACAACAATTGTAAGAAAGTAATAAAGAACACAAAAGAGTTGTATGCTCAGTCCGGCTTGGTTCCCACCAGTTTTGGCAAATACCAAACAGAATCTTGAACAGAAGCGTGTGCTCTATCCCAACTATCATCAATGGACCTGAGGTAATCTCGTCAGCATCAGACTCTTTGCCAACAACTTTGCAGCTAATTCTACCGTTTGCGACCAAGGCCGCCAACCTCCAATATTTCCTCCTGTATCAGAAAACACACTATGTGATATACATATGTCTGTACGTGATGTTGCCAAGCTAATCAAAAACCTTGATTCCAGTAAAGGAACAGGCCCTGACGGTATTCCAATTATAGTACTCAAAAAAACTTCAACCAGAACTAGCACCCATACTTACAAAACTGTTTAAACGTTGCCTTAAGGAAAATAGCTTCTCATCACCCTGGAAAATATCATCAGTATGCGCAGTATTTCAGAATTCAGGTGATTGCTCATCAGTACAGGCCAATAAGTCTCCTGTGCGTCATGAGTAAGTTGCTGGAATCTGTGTTAAATACAGAAGTAATCAACCATCTCAACAAAAATAACCTTAGTGACACTAAATATGGTTTCCGTTCTGCTAGATTTACAGAAGATGTGCTTACAGTTATATCTCATAGAATTGGCAAATCTCTCGATGGAGGCAACCTTTCTAGGGCAATTGCTCTTTACATATCTAAGGCATTTGATAGGGTATGGCATAAAGGTTTACTTCACAAGATCTCTACTTATGGTAAAGCTGGAAATGTCTTCTCAATTATAAAATCATTTCTTTCTGATAGGTTCATAAGAGTAGTAGTTGAGGGGCAAAAATCAGAAGCTCACAGTATTAATGCTGGAGTATCTCAGGGGTCCATCCTGGGCCCAACACTTTTCCTGATCTACATTAATGATCTTCCAAATCACATCCTTACACCATTTGTAGACATTTATGCTGATGACACTACCATTTATGGTAGCACATATAAGACAGTAAACGACCAAGTTCTCTCCAATTCTCTCTCCTCTGATCTTGAGCACATGGTACAATGGGGAAAGGAGTGGCTGATTATTTTTAATGCATCTAAAACCAAGCTTCTATCTTTACATCATCAACATTCTGATCCACATCTGGCATCAATTGAAATGAATGGCTCTCGTCTTCAGGAGGCCTCAAGTTTTGACAAGCTTCTGGGCTTGACCATTACTCCTGATCTTAAATGGAACATGTACATCAAATCTGTTGCCAAGGCCGTTGGAAAAATGGTGGGATCTTTCTATCGATCCAGTAGATATCTCACTGCTGATGCAACGTCCAAGGATGGAATACTCTTGCCACATCTGGGCAGGAGCTGCTAGAAAAGACTTGTCCTGCCTTGATAGAGTTCAAAATAGACTTCGTAGCCTTGTAGGAGATGTCCTTTTCTCTTCCCTGCAACCTCTTTCTCACAGAAGAGATGTTGCGGGTTTGTCTCTGATGTATTGTTATTTTCATGGAAAGTGTTCGACTGAGCTTCAGTCTATGGTTCCCCCTCGCCAAACTTTCACAAGAAACACCCGTCTAGCTGAAAACACTATCAATAATTGCCCCCCCCCTCTTTATCTGTGCCTAAACCTAAACGTTTTTTATTCGTTGAAGTTCACGCTTTATCTACAAATTTTACCGAAAAGTCAGTATAGACTATGAATTGCAGTGGAGGATAGCTAAGGCCTCGCCAGCATTTAAAAAGTTTACTCTCAGATCTAAATTAACATTATATAACAGCAACGTCTTAGCCACACTGCTATTTCGTAGTGAAAATTGGCATCTCAAAATTAGTCAATAAAAGAAATTAAGAAATGTTTAATTCCAAGTTCTTTAGAAAGATTCTAGAGACACAATAGTGATCAAACTACCAACCAAGGAATCAGAGACTAGACTAACCAACAGGTAACATTGTAAATAACCTGCAAACGACATCTTATCGGGCTGGGACATACCATAAGATTGAGAAAATTGCCAAGTGTTCCAACGGATGTCTAATGGAATAAAGAGAGGAAGACTAAAAATGAACTGGAAGCAGGCAATTGAGAGATTTGATTGCAACAGGAAGCTGAAGGGATGTTGTAGATCTAAATCGATGGTACACTGACTGACTCCTGCATTGCAGGATGTGAAATTCCTAGGTTTAAGATATAATACACAAGATCCTTTGTAATCCACAATAATTAATAAACAGTGTTTTTAACACTGTAGGCAATATATATATATATATATATATATATATATATATATATATATATGTGGGTAAGTACATGTATGTAGCATATGTGTGCATGTGTGTGTGTATATATATATATATATATATATATGTCTGCATATTTACTTTTATCAATATCGGTATATGATTGACAATCATTCGTGTCAATATCTCTGTTCCTGTTCTCTGTTATTATCAACATCTTTATTAGGTTTATATATATAATTTAAAGGAGATTAGAACAATAGTCTTAAGAGCAGAGTGTATTTTAATGTAATAGTAAAATTACTAGTTTAATTAAAATACAGGGAAAGAAAAAGTGCTCGTAATTTAGATATATAATAAGCTCGATAGGTAAATATCCTAGAGTTAATTTAATATTTAGTAATGTGATTGATAATTTAAAAATCAAATTATAATTAAATTAAAAATCCGTTTCATATGGAACAACAACAAAATCAATAATTTGTACGATCGTTTCGGAAAACAATGCTTTTATTGTGGTAGACATCAAGTTACGGACAATAATTTTTACATATAGTGTTTTTAACAAATAAAGTTTCCTCATCAGCAAAATATTGGGAAGGGTTTTTATTATATGTAAAAGACACCATAAATAAACCTAGCATTAAAAGTAAGGCAGATGTATCTGGAAAAAATTAAAATAAAGGTATGGATTTAACTTGATAAGAAAATTAATATGGGTTAAAGATAGAAATAAAATAGAGTAAAATTATAAATCTAAATTTGGTTTAAGTACAATATTATAATAGTATTTTTCGATAAAACTCATAGACACATACACATATATATACATATATATATACACACATATATATATAAGCTACAAAACACAATTATACAAAATATAGCAGACTGTAACTGCAGAAGAAAAAATAAATGTCCCCTACAAGGCTCATGTAAAATAAAAAATGTAATCTATAGCTGCACAGTATCAAAAAACATGAATCTATTAGCAACCATAACTCAACCACCAGATTAAATAATGACACCAACTTTAACCAATCTACCAATCAATTACAAACCAACCCACCATATAATAATCCAGCACCAGACCTAATGGAAAATAATCACAATAAACAAGAGGCAATATATTTTGGTTCCACATCTGGCCTAATAAAACAGAATTTCAACGCACAAATATTCTTTTAAAAATAACTCTCTGTCAAACCAAACTACTCTATCCAACTATATTTGACAACTCAAGAATAACAATATTTCTTTCAAGTTGAAATGGCAAGTAATTGAACCTTGCAAACCATATAAACCAGGAGATAAATTCTGTACACTATGTACAAAAGAGACCCTAAAAATTTTGAAATATGGAGATATAAAAAATACAACCACCCTATTAAATTCAAGAGAGGAACTAATCTTCACATGCAGTCATAAACGTTGGTTTAAATTTAATAAATATAAACCACCTTAAATCATTAAAAATTAGTTATTAGTAAAAATAGATTATAATATATTTTTTATTATTAAATTAAGTTAGACTAATTATCTCCCTTGCATTCTTTAATTAAAGAAATATGACTAATTATCCCCCTTGCATTATTTAATTATACAAATAAGATTATCCTCCCCTTTCTTTCGAATTTTAAATTTTGGCGTTTTTTAATCAAAAGTATGCTAATGGATATTTTATATCCGTTAGCATACAAAACAAGCGTTCCTTTTGAAAATTTATCTTTTCATAAGCTGAAAAGCTATAACAAACATCTATACGAGTATTTTGACCTTAGTTCCTGATTTCAAAAGACGAAAAATTAAAAGGTAAATATTTTTATGTATATATATGTATATATGTGTGTGTGTATATATATATATATATATATATATATATATATATATATATGTATATGTATGTATGTGTGTGTGTGTATATATATATATGTATATATATATGTGTATGTGTCTATGAGTTTTATCGAAAAATACTATTATAATATTGTACTTAAACCAAATTTAGATTTATAATTTTACTCTATTTCTATCTTTAACGCATATTAATTTTCTTATCAAGTTAAATCCATACCTTTATTTTAATTCTTCCCAGATAAATCTGCCTTACTTTTAATGCTAGGTTTATTTATGGGGATCAAGTAAAGAATAGATACCCCGTAGCAGACGACGCCTGGCAGTGCCAGGCGCACAATTCAACTAACACCGGTGATTCGACCTTGACATTGGCACAAGCACACGGCGTCGGTTGTTTGTAAACACGTCAAATAGCAAACATGCTCAAATATTCGCCAGCAATTTTTTTTTTAAATATATTTACAAACTTTTGAAGATAAATCTTAGAATAATAATTGTTTCGCGGATTTTTGTGCTAAAGATTGATTTTTATGTAAAGTGTTTTATAATTCTTTTTTTTCTGTGTTTTTTAATACAATTCAGTATTTAATTATTCTTTCTTTAAAACATTAACTTTACCGACAATTAATATATTTTTTAAATAATATTTTTAAATATTGAATTTTGATTTAATCTCATGATACCATCACGTGATCAATTTATTAAATGACAAAAAAATCCAAAAGTCAAAGAAGCCAAAATTTTACGAGGTATTAAAAGAAATTAATATTTGGACCATTTTGTTTTAAATACTGTAACAAATGGATAAAGCCATTTTCAAAGATGTTGTGTGTCCGTTGATTTCGAGAGACCATCTATCCATAACTGAATGGATGAAACAGCATTTCCTACTTGCAAATGAAATGAATTATGAATTCTGTAATGTCCGTATGAATTGGACGAAACATTCAATGACATTGGATAAATATGTTTGGAAATGCCAAAATAAAATGTGTCAAAAATATAAAAACAGAACATCTATACGATACAAGTCATTTTTTTTAAATTCCAAGTTATCCTTACAGACATGGATATTAACAATATATCTATGGAGTCAAAGAATAAGCCAAAAAAATGCCATGATGCAACTGAATATTTCGAAACCGACAGCCAATGACATATATGCTGCATTTCGAGAAATATGTGTGAAATATTTTATCGATAATCCCATAAGACTTGGTGGGTCTGGAACAATCATCCAGATAGATGAATCGTGTTTTTCCCACAAACCAAAGCATCATCGTGGAAGAGCTACTCACAAGCCATTATGGGTGTTTGGCTTGGTTGATACAAGCAGTAAGCCTGCAGTAGGATAGATGGAGATAGTCGAAAAAAGGAATAAAGAAACCTTATTACCCATAATAAAAAACATTGTTTTACCAGGAACGACCATTCATAGCGATGAATGGAAAGCATATAATACGATAGAGACTGATTTGGGATTTCCCCATTACAATGTAAACCATTCACAACATTTTATGAACCCAAACAACCAAGTCCATACACAGACAATAGAAAGCTATTGGAATCGCCATAAACGATTTATTGAATCAATGCTCGGCTGTAGAAAATCTCACTTAGATTCCTATCTGAAGGAATTTATGTGGCATGAAAGAAATTCAGAAAATACATTTTTCAAATTGTGTGATATCATTTCTGTACAACATCCATTTATTCAAATGTATTTTGTTTAAATGTTATGTTTCGTTACATTAAAAACTTGTATTTAATTTGCTTTTGTGGATAAGTAAACAAATAGGAAGTTTTTTTTAATAAAAATAAAAATTATAAAAAGATTTCTATCTGGTGATACTACATTTCATCTTTATAAAAATAAAAGTTATAAAAAGATATGCAAATAAAATAATATATTTTTTTTATCTCGATTGTTTATACTTGTGATTTTATTATGCATAAAAAATTGCCTCGGCCTAAAAGGATTTCTCCTTCACTGACCACCGACATACATCCCACTGTAAATAAATATTGAATTGTATTAAAAACGCACAAAAAAGAAATGGCCAAAACCGTATAGAATGAACCTTTTTTTATAAGTTTTATTCAAACAGTCTTTATTTGAACTTAATGGACTGTTGTTTTTTTGTTGTTTTTTTTTTTTATTTATTAACTGTTTTATTCTTTTTATCAAACAAAAATAGAACTTTTATAATGAAATATATATTATGGACTGTTTTTCAAACATCGAAATTTTAAAATTAAAGTTTTATTTAAAACAAAAAAAAAGACGAGGTGTTTTTTTCTTTTCGACATTTTTTTTCACTATTTATTACTTTGAAATTTTATTCAACAATGAAATGATAAAAAACTTTTCGTTAAATATATTTTTAAAAAATTATTATAAAATATCTATAAAGTCTATTTTTATGTCTGTAAAAGTTTGTTGAAAGTTCAAATAAAGTTTATAATTTAATTGAAAAAAAAAAAAAAAAAAAAAAAAAAAAACACCTTGTCTTTTTTTTTTTTTTTTAAAATAAAACTAACTTTAATTTTAAAATTTCGAAACAGTCCATAATATATATGTCATTATAAAAGTTCTATTTTTGTTTGATAAAAAGAATAAAATAGTTATTAAAAAGTTCTGTAAATATATTAAATACGCACTCAGAAAGACACCCATTTATTGAAATATCTTTTATTTTTAAAAAAAATCTTGCTCGCGAATATTCGTAAAAATCTAATATTTAAAAATATTATTTTGAAAATATATTGTCGCTAAAGTTAATGTTTTAAAGAGTAAATATTGAATTGTCTTAAAAACGCACACAGAACCCCCCAAAACACGGTACATAAAAATCAATCTTGGTCGCAAAAATCCAAAACAGAAAGAGACACCCGTTTATTTAAATATCTTTTATTTAAATACGTTCGTTTTGTTACTTATTTTAAAAATGTTTTGTAAATATATACTTTTTCTTTTAAATCTTCAAAGGTTTTGTAAATATATTTAAAAAAAAATGCTGGTGAATATTCGAGCATGTTTGCTATTTGACGTGTTTAAAAACAACCGACGCCATGTGCTTGCGCCAATGTCAAGGTCGAATCACCAGTGTTAGTTGAATTGTGCGCCTAGCACCGCCAGGCGTCGTCGTCTGCTATGGGGTATCTATTCTTTACTTGATCCATTTATGGTGTCTTTTACATATAATAAAAACCCTTCCCAATATCTTGCTGATGAGGAAACTTTGTTTGTTAAAAACATTATATGTAAAAATTATTGTCCCTAACTTGATGTCTACCACAATTAAAACATTGTTTTCCGAAACGATCGTACAAATTATTGATTTTGTTGTTGTACCTTCTTATGAAACGGATTTTTAATTTAATTATAATTTGATTTTTAAATTATCAATCACATTACTAAATCACATGCAAAATAATTCTTATAGTATAGTCAATGATCATGGGTAATAATAATAATAAAAATAATAATTTAGTAATTATAGTAACAAATTTAGTAATAATGATGAAAAAAAAAAATATATATGTATATATTTTTTTCATCATTATTACTAAATTTGTTACTATAATTACTAAATTATTATTTTTATTATTATTACCCATGATCATTGACTATACTATAAGAATTATTTTGCATTTATTATTTTGTCATCTTTATCACCATCATGACTTAATAATCTATGATACTGCAATACTTAAAAAATTATAATCATCACTCCTACAATTTTTTTTAATTATGACATCGAATTTAATACTTATTAGAAAGATCTGTTTCTGTCTCTCTAGAAAATTTCCGGTCAGAGTAATACGAGCTTTCACGGACTGATCACCCCCACCCTTTTTCTAATTAAGCCGATGATGACGGTTCTCATATTGTATTTCTCTCTTTTTACTATTAGGTCCCATTTGACGGGGGACAGACTTCTCTTTGGACTACTGCACTGTCCGGAAAAAAAAACAATTTTCATTATTTCAGCTGTTTTGAAAACTTTCCAATCGGATTATATACATCGTCACGATGGACTTATTTTGTAATACATTCTCTCTAAATAACTATTTTGCATTTTGGATAAACTTGAAAGTATTTTCATGCAAGCGGAAATATTATGCGCGGTTTGTTTTTATATTAGTTTTTTCCATATCCAACATTTTTTCACTTTTTTTATTTGGCAATTTATAACAACAATAAATTGCGGTTTCACTTAATGCCTTAACTAGCAAATTCTAGCATTGCTACAAACATAATTTGCTGATTTCTTTATGTCCTCTGATTAGAAGAATAAGAAGAATAGCATTCTTTGAAACTCCTAGGAATAAGGACTTTGTAAATTGTTTTTTGGAGTATTCAGTCGGACAATAAATTTTGATTGTAAAGTTCAACTTATTTTAAGAGAAAGAAATTTAAAACTAAGCTCTACTCTCTATTGCGTGTTCATCTTTTTTTAAATTCGGATGGGATTAAATTTTCTATATATAAATACAGCACCTATATACAGCTTAGTCAAGACATTAAAAAATGAAAATATTGAAAAAAAAAAAAAAAAAAAGTTATATTGTACATATAGTCTGAAGTTCTCTGAAAAAAAATTTCACTTAATTTCATCACGTAGTTTTTTTTTTTATAGCGAAAAACAATTATTTATGACGGCCAGGTAAAGGTAGCCATGTTTGATATGTTTGACAACGAAGCAAGACGGGGCATGCCACGGGGAGATAACTCTGCTTAAATTGTAGACCCCCCCCTCCCTTTTTTAGCCAAATTTCCCTTACTTAGCCTTTTTGACATCTACAATTATAATACTTGATATGAAATAAACCCCCCCCCCCAGAAAAAAACTGCACAGATGAAAGTAGTACCCCCTTCCCTGTATTTTTTAGTTTTTTCTTTTTATTTTCAACAGAATACTATAGGATACACACTAATCAGCCAGATTATCAAAAAAAAAAAAAAAAAAAAAATGAAGAAATTGAAAATTTAATGTTTTGACGAGATTATTTTGGAAACATGTGCAGATAATTCCAATATTTTTTCCCCCGCGTGTATAACTTATTTTACCCGCATACAGTTCCTAAAATTGATTATAAAGATGGACATCAACTATTTAAACCTTGAGGATTTTTGCTACTTATTGCGAACGAATGCCACAACAGTTGATTTTCTACAGTCACAGAATTTGATTTCTGGATCCCAAATATGTTGTTGCAGCCAAGAAATGAAGTTTCGCTCGTACAATAATCAGGACAGGTTTATTTGGTTATGCTATAACTACAGATGCAAGAAACAAATATTAATCAGGAAGGGGAGCTTCTTTTTTTTTCTAATCACACATGTGCCTAAAGCACATTGTGAAATTTTTGTTTTTATGGGCTCGCAAGACAGCCACTTATGAGTGGCTTAGAAGTGAATGCCTCATGGAATCGAATAGTACTATTGCTGACTGGCGAATGTTTGTGAGGGATATTTGCATGGAATATTTTTTGAGGCATCCCCAATTACTCATTGGAGAGGACCGCTGCATGAAAATTGATGAGTCTTTTTTCACACAGGGAAAACCATGTTGGTCGCATGATGCGACAACAGTGGATATTTGGCGGCTACGAGGATGCCACAAAATCTAATTGTTTGGTGCCAGTGCCAAAAAGAGATGCAGCCACACTAATACTAATAATAAAAACGTATATTCGGCCGGGTACAGCAATTGTATCCAATTGTTGGCGAGCTTATGATAGGCTAGGGGACAAAGAATACAACCATTTGTGCGTAACCCATGGTTAGAATTTTGTGGACCCGACAACAGTTGCCATAACAAACAACGTTGAAAGAATGTGGAAAGAGGCTAAACGAAGGAATGTATGTGAGTGTGGTGCACGTACTCATGATTAATTCATACCTGGCCGAGTTTATGTGGCGGCAGAAGTTTTCTGCAACCCTCCTAGAAAGTCTTTTTCAGCAAATAGCTGAAATGTACCCGGTGTAATGTTATATATTTATAAAATATTTGGCACTTTCGCATTTGTGTGGCGATTGACATTTGGCAAAGTGTTTGAGATTCAAGATTGTGACCGCCGCAAAAAATGGGCAAGTACCACTTTCATATATGCGCCTTTTTTATATAGCTGATTAATGTCCATTGCTGTTAAAAAAAAGGGGGGGGGGGGGCTAAAAAGGCTAAATTCACAAAATTTGGCAAAAAAGGGGGGGGGGTCCACAATTTAGGCAGAGTTATCCCCCCCCGTGGCGCGTCCACCCCTCTTGCTTCATCATCAAACATTTCAAACATGGCTACCTTTTGGTCGTCATAAATTGTTTTTCGCCCCCCCCCCAAAAAAAAACTTGATCAAACTTCCCCCCCAATATTTTCATTTTTTTTAATGTCTTGACTAAACTGTATAAGTGCCATAAATACTGTTATTCATATTAGTCTGAAGTTTACCATTGTGTATATCATGTAAACACTACATCCCTTTGTTTTCATTAATTTATATTAATATTAATAGTTGAGCATTTTGATCCCATCCAATTATGTTCAACAAAACTATCTCCCCCTCTCTGCAAAAAACATCCCCATCCCTTCTAGAAATGCATACATCTTTAGATTCGTGAAGGTTTTAAACTCCTTCTTGAAAAATGTAAGATGGAAGGCTTACCATTATGATCTGAATTTGAAGAATAACTTCAGGCCCAACATTGCTATTGCTGATTAAAAATACCCGGAATCTCAAAATTACTCACCCCCTATTAATTCCCAAAAGGGAGCAGAAAAAGATTTTAAAAAAGGAGTGCTAAATTCTACGGACTTAAATCAATTATACACCCCACACACAATCCTTAGCTTGACGAATTTGAAAACTATGATAGCTCTCATAAGGAGGATTAAATTTAAAAGACAAAAGCACCTTCCTAATCCTATTTCTAGAAAAATTAATAACTTTTCATAAAAAGTAAATACCAGACCCCATATTTTTGTCCCTGTTGACAAAACAAAATTACTACAAACTTGAATACCCTGAATACAAAAAGCTCCTATACAAAGCGCTTCACAAGGCTTACAAAGTTCTACCTCCTATCATATTAGATAAGATAAATGCTGATGCAAAAAAACTTCTACAAAAGATGAACATAACTATACGGAAATATTAACTCCAGGCACGAGATTCACACTCAAAGACCACAAACCTAACTTCCAAAATAACCCTACTATTAGGTTAATCTGCTATTGATGCTGTCCAGCAAAAAAATCCTAGATAGAATTATTCCATCAGTAATGAAAAAAGTAAGCTTACGTCTTTGGCAAAATTCTCGATCAGTAATCGATTTGTTCACTAATCTCAAAGATAAAAATAAGCTAAGATTCATTACATTTGACATAAACAATTATTACCAATCAATTTCCCCTATACTTTTAAACAAGGCCCTCATTTTTGAAAAAAATAAAAAATAAATAAATAAACACTCAGATTTAACAGACTTAGAAATTAAGACCGATTCTTTTGGCCAGATGTTCTCTCATTTACTTTGACAATAAGCATTGGACCAGGAAGGACATCCCTGATAGTTTTGATATCCTCATGGGTTCTTCAGACTTGGCGTATGTGACGGATTTGGTCAGGTCATTCCTATTAAAGGAGCTTACGATATATTTTAAGCAGATCCAGGGAGGTCTTTATAGAGATGATGTCCTCCTTGCTACAAGAGCCAGACCTAGAGAGTATGATAAAACTGTTAAAGATCTTCATAGTTCTTTTTTTTTAATAACTTTGAACAATTGAACCTAACAAGAAAACAGTTAACTTCTTAGATATCTCACTTAACCTTAACTCTGAAACATACAGCTCATACCATAAGCCAAACATCACAGTATAATATCTGCATAAGTTTTCAAATCACCCTAATTCCATAATTAAATACATAATACCTGTACATTTCAGTTGACCTCTTTTTTTTTTGCCCCTTTTAACGTTATCTTGTTTGGGCCATTTTGATATTTGCTTTTCTATTTTATATTTAATTCTATCACCATTTAATCTTTTTTTTTTGTTTCTCTTCTTCACTGTTTTTTTCACTTCTTCACTAATTTTTCTTAATTACACTGTCTCGGCAGCCGTGTTAAACACATATCTTACTTTTTTATTGGAATTTTTTTCCCTTTTCCTTATACATATTTGAATTATTCCACAGATTTCGGCCTTTTGGATTATTTTGGACCATCTTCCAATTACGCGATTTCCTTGGATTTTACTTGTGCGAATGAAAATTAAACTTTGGATTATTTACCTTTCACCAGACTATCCATTCACATGAAATCACCTTTTTCCTCACTATATTCCCACTGTTTCTCTTTTTGTTATCAAGTACATCTATGCAAAGACTATAAAGCAGTAGACATTTAAGGTATATAACACAAAGCAATGTCAAAAAGATTTTGTCCAACAATATTTTTTTTAGCTTAAGTTACTGGAACACCATCTTAAAACTCAAGATCTATTGTCAACCAAAGGCTCAGAAAGCAGATATTCCCATGAGACCCATTATATTTAGGGTCATAAATAAAGGAAAATACTTACCTATTCCATTTGGTTTCATCAGGTCCACTGACATAAAAATACTCCAGAGATCTACAAAGACTCCAAAACATCAGCATGAACAGACATTATTTGGCAATTAAGAAGCGTACAATCGAACATTGTACTAATGCTCAAAAGGATATCCAAACACTTTTATTGGAGAAAGAGATTGACAATACTGGATATACTCTTTATTGCAGGTGAAAGATAGAAAATCAAGACAAATTTCGTTTTTAGAAGACAAGCAAGAGCCACGGACAATAGATCGATAGGGTTGTACAGGGTGAGTAACAAGAAACAGATTTTAAAATGCTCCTTGCTCTCCTTGAGTAAGCGATCCTTCCTAAGGTTTGCAGACGAGGAATCCGTAGGGAATCAATTTGGTTTCAACAACATACAGCAAGAGCATATATGATTGCTGTGCAAGCTGCGTTCCCTAATCATGTCATTTCACGCTTTGGAGATCTCCTGTGGCCTCACCCGATCTTCCTGTGGGGATTTTTAAAATCACGCGTCTATGCTGGAAAAACCTTGCACACTTGGAGTGGTGAAGACTGCAATACGTGAAAATAACCAAAAAATAGGGGAAGAAACTTTAGTGAAAGTGGAGGCTAACTTTAGAAAGCGGGGGTATTTGTGCATTTAACGAACCAGATGTAACTCATCACTTGCTCGGCTTTGTTCGGCGCATGACGTCAACAGCTAGAGTTTTGCTGCTGTTTGACGAAACATGGTCATCAGCCAATCAAAACATTGCGCGCGCATCTAGCAGCAGACAAGAATTTCGCTATCAATTGGAAGAGTGTTACAAAAAAAAAAAAAAAAAAAATTTAAAACAAGAAAACTGCATTCCAATTAAAGAAATGCTGACGAAACAATGAACCTTACTAACCTAGCAAACCAGCTCCAGACCCCAGAGGCTGTACTAAAGTTTTACCATGAATGAAAATTGGTGGCAGAAGCAAAGAAGTGTTCCAACTGCGGCCAGGAATGTTTACTTGCCAAGAGAGCAAGCCTTTCGGACGGATACGGTTGGAGGTGTCGAAGTGCAACATGTCATCGTTGAACCTCCGTTAGAATTGGGACCTTCATCGCCAATTCGCGACTGACTATCGGCTGTATTCTCAAAATAATATACCTATGGCCATTCGAGATGGCGACACCACACAATTGTGGACTGGAAGAATTTCCTGCAAGATATATGCCGAGATTACTTTCTCAGGAATCCCCGGGAGATAAGAGGCCCGGACCATACGGTCGAAATCGACAAGTCCGTCTTTAACCACCGGAAACAACGTTAGCAGACATCTGACACCGGTCTGGGTCTTTGGTGGATACGCCGACCGCGCCGAAAAGGAGGATTTCTTGGTCAACATACCAAATAGGAACGTCGAAACCCTCCTTCCACTAATAAAAAAAAAAATACATTCTGCCGGGTACCATGGTCGTATCAGACTGAGAGGAGAGGGGTATCACCATTTGACGGTGAACCACAGCCTTAATTTTGTAGATCCCGCCGTAACACAAGCAACAACAAATCATGTGAAACGGATGTGGAAGGAAGCAAAACAGCGCAATGAACGAGAATGCGGAACCAACCGGTAGCTTTTGGACGCATATCGTTTAGAGTTTATGTGGAGACAAAAGTTTAGTAGACAGCCGTTTGACTCCATATTAACCCACATCGCCGAAAGCTACCCGGTTGGTAAGGAGGAGCTTCCTATCACATTCGCTACCTCATCTCCACGTCCACTTTGTCGTCTGATGCCCTCCAAAAGTCTGAGGAAAATACATAATATAACATTAATATAGATGCTATATGCGAAATATGTTAGACGGTAATTCCTTCGAAGGAGAAAAGTGGGTATGACATTTGGGCTGGCAAAACAGGAAAACAAGCCATGTCAAGCTGGTGTTAACTTTACCATCAAGTCATATTTTGCTTAACAAACTATCTTCTTTACCTAAAGCTGTATATGATTGGGCCATTATGCTGACCAAAGAATGGCAAGCGCAACACCAAACTGACGGTGACCAGTTGCTAGGTTTCCGCATAAGATAGTCCAGAGACAAAGAAAGATGACTTTCACAATCTACGAAGTTTGCAGTAACTGATTTTTCATCTGCATATTGGCTCCTTCTTATAGACTGTCGCTTGAGGTTGTCACTGCACCAACAACGGATCAGTTAAAGACGAAGTTGGACATTGGACAAGTACTGGTCAACTGTGTTGACTATAGTTTAAATTCACAGCACCCCCCCTCTCTCTCAGTTTTCCTTCTCTTTCTCTTCCAGTCCCCTTCTTAACAGGAACAAAACGTAATGTTTTAATCTATGCCAAATGAATTGAATTGAATCTTGCAGATTTCAATGCTGATCTTGGCAATGATGCAACACTGGACGGGAGTTCTTAGTTGGCATTTTATGTGTCAGGTACATTTTAATAGTCTGTAACTTTTAATAGTCTGTAACTTCTTACAAACTCCAGGAAATTTGACCATGGCATCAGCAATACATTCTTCCAACAACCCAATGGTTGTAAGGCCACATGGATGCCTCCTCATACGCAAGACTGGCATCTTATCGATTTTGTCAAAACCAGAGGGACATGAAAGATTTCAATATTACCCGCTCTTTTCACACAATTTCAATATCATCCACTCTATTACTACAACAATTCCTAAACATACTTTCTTTGAAGTCAAATGAAAAGCAAACTCGGCTCTCTGACAAACTTAAGGCTACACTTGACTGTAAACATCAATGAAGAGATTGAATCCTCCTGGAATGCTGTGTGGTGCTACATACACTACAGCTGTGGAAGTGACTGGACTACTCCACGGAAAATATGATAATGCTAGACTTCAAAGGAACCTTCCTTCAGGGTTGCCAAATTTCCCCCGTGGAAAATAATTCTGTTCGTCAAACACTGGCTTAGTAAGCAGTGGGACTACAATGGTTAAGTGCTTACAGATATCCACCAAAACGTCCGTTGACTGGCGGTCTTTCCGCAGTGAGGTCCCGGATTTTTAGTTTCTGGAACAAGAAGCCATTGGTGGCCCTAATATCGTTGTAGAAATAGACAAAACATTGGTGGTACATAGTAAATATAATAAAGGCCGTCCACCATCCCAAATTTTGCTGTTTGGTGGAATAGAAAGAAATAGAAAAAAAAAAAAAAAATTTGTTGACCCATTCAACTTGGAGATTCACGCTCAGAACATAGAACGCCTATGGAGAAGACATCAAGGAGTGGGTCAAACATCCTAGCATTCAAATACGTTTACCAATACTTGGCCAGATACTTGTTTTTAAAGGACCATGGCGAGGATGGAATTATGCATCATCATCAACGTCAGCGAGTAGAGCCTCAACTTACAATCAACAGACGAATCAACCGACAAAAATATTTAGTGCAAGTGGATTATTTTTGCCATAATTTTTTTAGAAAGATTGAAGAATTTCGAAATCTTTTGCAAATTAATCAATTGGAGGTTGGTTTACGCCAAACATTTTTATTCTTTTAAAGCACACCAAGTACGCGCACGAAGGCACATTTGTCAACGACGAAGATAGTTAATGTAAGCAGATCATTTTCCATTTTTTTTCTTTGTTAATCAATCTGTCTTTTAATTTAAAACAGAACGAAATTTAGCATTCTCCGCAAGTTTTATCCAAAATTTTTTTTTTAAATGTTAAACTAATGCATTATCCCTCCCCGCTGAAAACTGCTATAATGTATGAGCCCCCCCACCCAATAGAGAAGCAGCATAATGTTCAAACGAGACACTTGAGGAAGGTGGACAACAGCAAGTGGCACCTCCGGCATCTTTGTCCAAACCAGAAAACACGATCTCTCTCTCTCTCCCAGAGGACGACTTCTCAAATAGGGGGATCAACAACAAAAATTGATGAGGTGCCTATCAGGTGGACCACAGCTTTAAGGTTATAGTTTTCATATTGGTCCACACTGTATGAAAGATTTCAAGGAAATGGTCCCTGAAAATGTCCACAAGAGTTTCATTGCACTTCAAAAGATCCATGGCAAAATGTATTTATTCTTGTCACAAGAATAATGAACAATTAGGTTGGAAGCTATTGTGAAATCGACAGAAACGGTCCTTGCATTCTGCCAGGAAAACCAGCTCCTGGCAAACAAAAGGATATGCACAAAATGCCAATAGAATTATATCCTTAAAAAACAAAAAACCCTAATTGACAGTTTTTTGTTTAACGTGCAGTAATACCCACTGTAGACACTGAACCTGCTTGTACCAGGTTATCATCTTCCAGCAACCCCATTATCTATTAATTGAGCCCAACTGCAAAATAATGTCAATCACATTTTAACAGAACTCTATACCTAATGGGAGGATGCTGAAGCAAGATGAAATAATTGATGTATCTAAAGAATATATACAAAGACTTTTCTGATTATTAGGTATCAAAAAAAACAAATCAACTTGCAAATGTCTAAAGGAATATTTACCAGAGTATTTTGGAAAGCATTAATAATGACAAAGGAATAACATTATTAATAGTCCTGGTCGAAGAGGTAAGATTTTCCTATTAAATCTGCTGCTTGCAAAAATATGCCACACAAAGAATAATGCTAAAATTTTTCATAAGTCTGGTTGCTTCTATAATTACTGGAATGATACATGTACACAACTAAATGCCAATGTCTACACAAAGACAATTAGTAGATACTCGAGAACAACAATTCGAAACAAAGTCAGAAAGATATTGTATCTGGCTTACACTTGCTCCACCAGGTATATTTGCAGGTAATATTTGAATTTCTTTTTCATAAGTCCGGTTGCTCCTATAATTACTGGATTGATATGTTTGCCTTCACTAAATGGCAATGTCTATATGAAGACAATCAAACATTAGATACTGAAGGACAACATTTAAAAGCACAGTCAGAAAGGTTTTGGCGAGTTATTGTTTCTGAAACACCATCCTAAATCTCAGAATCCATCTGAGACCCATTATATTTAGTATCATAAATTAGAAAAAAATACTTACGTACCTCTTGCTTCTATCAGGCCAGCTTACAAAAAAAAAAAAATCTACAAAGACTCCAAAACATCAACATTAGAAAGATAAAACGTTGTCAAAACACCAACATATATTGCCTCTGACTTCTCAAACTACATCCATTTAAATATTAAAAACCCACTCTCCCAAAATATAAAATCATACACTTTAATTAATCAACAATGATACACTTTACAAGCAAATACTTTGATTACACATACTTGCATTATGCATACAGAATTGAGAGTATTTTTGTGCGTAAAATTGTTAGCATTGTAATCCTACAGATAGTGTCAAATGAAATTTTGGCATTGTTATTTTAAAATTTGTGCATCGTTGAATTTGGAGATTTTAATTTTTTTTTTTTTTTTTTGTTGACATTGCATGCTTGATTCCGTTGCAAAATTTGTGATCTGAGCCTTTTTTGTTCTTGAATAAAAATTGTAATTGTTGTTAATTGTGCCAGTTGACACTGTTAAGATTCGGATTAAAAATTGTTATAAAAATAAATACAATTTAGGCGCGCACTATGATTATGATTATGTTGGCGCGTGAAAAATAACAAAATAACTCCCACGCAAATTCTGGCGTGGCGTTATATATTAAATCGACTCAAAACGAGCGGACGTAGTACAGACCACCCCACGTAATGTTTCCGTCCAATGGGATTTCTCCAAGGACATTTTTTCTAAACTTTTCTTCTTAGGCTCGCTGGGAGCCGGTCCAAATAGTATTTAAGCACACACAAACATCAAATCTCTCTCTCAACTGCATTCTCATTCGGATGTTCCACGCGTGTTACTATCACTCTTCCATTTTCACCGCTCCGCGCGCTTCATACAATTTCACAGGCGAACATTACCTATTGCCTCTCTTACCATGTTTTAACATATGAACAGTTCAACAAAAAAAGAAAACATTCTCCTTTTTTTATACAAACACTTAAAAAGGACTTTTGAACTCATTATAAAGAGAATTATATTTTATTTGTTAATGGTTGGTTTCTGTGAATAAACCTCCGTTTGTTTTGCATGTAAGTCTTCTTTTTATTTTTTATTTATTTGTGGAGGAAGTTAGTTCCTAAAAAACCCTGACGACCCCCACATAATTTATCGTATAACAGATTTCTGAGAATTGTCTAAGATTTTATTGAATTTACGTTGATACTGGATTCCCTTAATTATTTGTGAGAAGGCATGATTTTTTTGAAGGGTGATGGAGAGAATGTAGTTGAATTTATCAAAACTTCTAATCTTTCGAAAAGTGGGTTTGCCTTACAGAAAGAAAAAAATTAGTGAAATTTTAGATTCTATTAAGAAAGCAAAGAGTCTACTTCAAGGAGAAGAAAGCACATAGTTTAACACCACTGGAGATTATCCCAACTGCAGTTTTTAAGTTGTACCAGGAGCATGGCTTTGCTGGATCTTATTTTTACTTTCTATACCAAGAGTTAGCAGAAACCATGGG
Source organism: Euprymna scolopes (assembly GCF_053919585.1). Lineage (NCBI taxonomy): Eukaryota > Metazoa > Mollusca > Cephalopoda > Sepiida > Sepiolidae > Euprymna > Euprymna scolopes. The sequence continues at coordinate 36,022,284 of NC_136514.1, forward strand.
TTCATGCAAGCAGGAATAAACAGCTTCAAGAAGAAGAAGAAAAAAAATTCCAAACAATCTGACGCTATTACGTGTGTTTAACGCAAATTTATGGACATCATATGGACCACAGCTACAACCCGACATGCCTGGGTGGTGTTTATACGAGATGCAGATAATTCAGTTGGAGAAGCCGGTTTAACAGACCCACGGTGAACACTGACAATAATAGCAAGTGGTATTTTAAATTATTACTACGTCTCAACTGTTTGAGGACAAACATGTTTTGAAAACCCGATGCTATCAAGCAGAACTGTACACAAAGTATCAAGACTGTGGATTACAGAGTTTTGAATGATCAGGAACACTTGAGAAAAACTTCAGAAACGGAATCAATTTCATGACTAACCAATCAGATTAGAATGTTCTTTGCAAGAATACTCACAGCCTATGAGATGGAATATCTAAACTTGAATGAATATGGCAATCACATTTTGAACAGAAATCTATAACCCATCCATCATTTTCCCATCCCCATAAGTCCAGGCACTATTTCTGCATTTTAAATCCTGTTTTTCTGTGAGTCTCATTTTGCAACAACAGTGGACAGCGATTACACAAACTGCCTGGAAAATGCAGAGCAATTTTATCAAATGAGAAACAAAGTTGCCAAAAACAACGCAGGCAAGCAAACGGCATGAAAGAGTTTCATTGCACTTCAAAAGATCCATGGCAATCTTGTCACAAGAATAATGAACAATTCTAGGTTGAAAGCTATTGTGAAATCACCAGAAACGGTCCTTGCATTCTGCCAAGAAAACCAGCTGCTGGCAACCAAAATAATATCCACAAAATGCCAATAGAATTATATCCTTAAAAAACAAAAAAACATAATCGACAGTTTTTTGTTTAACGTGCAGTAATACTCAGTGTAGACACTGGACCTGCTTGTGCCATGTTATCATCTTCCAACGATCCTATCCCCATTATCTATTAATTGAGCCCAACTGTAAAATAATGTCAATCACATTTTAACAGAAATCTATACCTAATTGGAGGATGCTGAAGCAAGATGAAATAATTGATGTATCTAGAGAATACATGCAAAGACCTTTACTGATTATCAGGCATGTGATCAATTCATCAAGGATAATGAATATTAACTTGTGCATGTCTAGAGGAATATTGGTACGCATGCAGAAAGTGATCCAGACATAACTCAGCGCATGCCGGGCTTTCCCTGGAACATGATGTCAACAGCCGGAGTAAGCCGAGCATCGCTGAGAAAATTAAGCAGTTTAACATAACAAAGCCAAGCCAATGACAATGTAGCGCAATGGTTTTTTAACGCGACACGTTCGCCGAGTTGAAAATTCAAGCAGCAGACGCCATTTTAGAGGAGGAACTAACGTAATGTACTTGCAATAACCCTTATCCCTGAGTGGCTTCCGGGCCTTGATAAGTGGTGATCACTGTGTTAAAAAAAAAAAATAAAAATTAAAATAAAACAAATTAGTAAAAAAAAAAAAAAAACATACAAAACGTAAACTATTTCATACTTTCACGTCAGGAAAAAACTGAATTTTACAGCATTAGTCGAGCAGTTAAAAACACCAGCCGGAGTCCTCGAATTTTGTCACAATAGAAAATTATTGGCACGGACGAAAGCATGTGCATCATTTGGACAAAGATGCAATCTTATTGTAAGACGTAAGGTAAGCGATGACTATGCTTGGAGGTGTCAGGCTACCAAATGCCGAACGTTTACCTCAATCTGGACTAGTAGCTTTTCCGCCAAGTCTAGGCTGACAATTGCCATAATAAAAATAATCTACTTGTGTGCGTTCGAGCGAGCAACCCAAAAAGACCTATAGCGCGAATGCGGAATTCGATCCACGCACACCATCGCAGATTGGAAGAATTTCCTGAGAGCTATTCGCGGAGAATATTTTCTTAGGAATCCCCGGCAGATAGGGGGCCCAGGCCATACGGTGGAAATAGATGGGGCTTTGTTCAACCGACGAAAGCATAACGTCGGCAGATTACTCACACCGGTCTGGGTCTTCAGTAAATATTGCATCCAATGAAGTATCCACTGACCCCAGCCGAAAAGGAGAGTTTTTTTGTGAGTTTACCAAACCAGAATGCCGAAACCCTCCTTCCATTAATAAAACAATATTTTACCGGGGACCATGGTCGTATCAGACTGTTGGAAGGTATACAGCAAAGTTGGGAGGAGAGGGGTATCATCATTTGATGGTGAACCAATATCCACAGAACAAAGAATTGTGCTCTTTAGTGGAGTAAAGTGGAAGGTACTTGTGCACTTAGCGAACCAGACGTAACTAAGCAAGCGCTCGGCGTTATCCGGCGCATGACGTCAACAGCTGGATATAACCGAGCGTTGCCGATTAAGCAGACGAGATAACCGCTATCAATTGGAAGACTGTAACAAATCAAAGAAACGCTTAATCGAGGAGAGTTTTAAAAAGATAACCGACGAAATAAAAATGAATATTACTAACCTTGCGGACCAGCTACAGACCCCCGAGGCTACCCTAAACTTTTGCCAGAAACGAAAATTGTTGGCAAAAGAGAAAAGGTGTTTACATTGCAGCCAGGATTGTGTAATAGCAAAGAGAGCAAGCCTTTCCGACGGTTACGGTTGGAGGTGTAGAAGTTGCCGCTGTTGGACCTCCATCAGGAATGGGACCTTCTTCTCAAATTCGCGACTGACCATCTCATGCATCCTAAAAGTAATATACTTATGGGCTTTCGAGATGGCCTCGACCAAAAACCTTCATCGCGAATGTGGGCTACGTTCTCGCCACACAATTGTGTATTGGAAGAATTTCCTGCGTGATATATGCAGGGACTATTTTCTCAGGAATCCCCGGCAGATTGGAGGCCCAGGCCATATGGTAGAAATCAACGAGTCCGTATTTAACCGTAGGAAACACAACGTCGGCAGACTTCTGACACCGGTCTGGGTCTTCGGTGGATACAACCCCACCGAAAAGTAGGGTTTCTTGGTCACTGTACCAAATAGGAACGCCGAAACCCTCCTTCCACTAATAAAAAAATACGTTTTGCCGGGGACGATGGTCGTATCAGACTGTTAGAGGGCTTATAGCAAAGTGGGAGGAGATGGGTATCACCATTTGACGGTGAACCACAGCTTGAATTTTGTCGATCCCGTAACACAGGCAACCACAAATCATGTGGAGCGGATGTGGAAGGAAGCCAAGCAACGAAATAAACGCGAATGCGGTACCAACCGGGAACTTTTGGACACATATCTTATTGAGTTTATGTGGAGGCAAAAGTTTGGTAGGCAGCCTTTTGACTCCATATTAACCCATATAGCCGAAAGCTACCCGGTTGGTAAGGAGGAGCTTCCTATCACAATCGCTACCTCTTCTCCGTCTACTTTGTCGTCTGAAGCCCTTCAAAAGTCTGAGGAAAACATATCCTCCTGAGAAAAAAAAAAAAAAAAACTGTATATATCTCGCAGGGATTCCGGTAAAAAAAAAAAAAAGCCCTTGTTTCTAGGGAAAAAAATGACAATATTTGTTTTAGTTTTACGTTAAACATTGAGAAAAAAAACCCAAACATTTCAGACGAAAAAAGTTTCCTATTATTAAAAAAACTTGTTTATTTATTTAATTTTATTTATAACAGAAAACAATTTCAAAAAAAAATAATAATAATTAAATTATTAATAAAAAAACATAAATGAACGGTAGGTTTTTGCTTTTTATTTATTTAAATTTATGTTTCTACATTTTACAATTTCATTGTACAGTTATTTTGTTGTAGCGTTGTTTTTATTTAATCGGCAACGCTCGGTTTTATCCGGCTGTTGACGTCATGCGTTGGACAAATCCGAGCGATTTCTGAGTTACGTCTGGTTCGCTAAGTGCACAAGTACCAAGTGGAATTGCAGCAATACATTTGGATGGCAGTAGAACTGCTCACTCTACATTTCGCTGTCATAAGTCATTGCGCAATATTAAAAAAAGATTCATCAAATCTAATAATCTGAAAGAGCAACAGTGAACCACATGAAAGCATTAGATTTTATATTACAAGATTGTACGGAATTAACGAGGTGTGATTTTGTTTTATTGCTCGTGTCTTTAGACAAACCGGTATTTGTGCATAATTTGAACAAGACGTAACTTAGGACCCGATCGGCTTTACTTACAACATGGCGTCATGCACTTAGGTTTAATTGTAATCTGACGTAAGACATCAATTAGACAATCAATGCTCTGGAAACTAGCAGACGAACTTTTGGAAACAAATTAGAGGAAGAAAAAAAAAAAAAATGATATTAAATTCAATTAGCAGGACACTTATGAAACATCTTTTCTGGAGACAGTTTACCCCCCCCCCACCACCCACCCAAAAATAATGAATATTTCCTGTTTCGAGAAAATGCCTGAACTAATGATATCATACTGTAAGAACCGAAAACTAACTGACAAAAAAAAAAAAAAAAAAAAAAAAAAAAACTGCATTTTCTGTGGCGAAGTGTGTATTATTGCAAAGCAAAGATCTGCAAAAGACGGCTCTAGATTGCGTAGCACACGCATTCAATGTCGACAATGCATGCCCATGCGGACAGGAACATTTTTCCAAAACTCAAAAGCTGCAGATCACCATCATCCATTTTATTTATTTGCAGGCCTACAACATGGTGTTACATAATTATGGACAAGATCTCATTTCGATCTATTAATCTTTCTTTCAACACATTCTTAATGATCCAATCCTGGTCCTATCGAAAATACAGCAGCAGCAGCAATTAACAGAAAACAACAAAAACAGTAAATTATGTAAAATACTTAATTCTGATTGGTTAAATGCTCGAAGTTTGATTGGTTACTGTAATCCAACTTCAACCAATCAAAAAACAGTCGTTCCAGGAGCTAGCTGATCAAGAGAGACCCAAACTTCTACAGCAGCTTACCAAAATAAGAGAAGACCGAAGACAGCATTTTGACATCAACTTGACAGACGACAAATCTGTACCAAGTTTATGATCCACAAAGCTGTGAATGCATCTGAACAACTGCCCCATTCAAACGCGAGTTGAATAATATTTCCATGTCAAATAGATGACAAGGCTGCTAAGTTGTCTCCCCTGAATAATTTTCATCGAAAAACAAATTCTTGTTTTCCAAGATTGTTGTCAAAAGCGACTAGCACAAAGAATAACGTACATTGACATATTTTTATCAAAAACTTATTTATGCTAAGTGGTCTTCCTTGAACATTTTTCATTGAAAAGTAAGCTCCCATTCTTCAATATTATTAACAAAACAATACAATAAACAAAAAGCATATATCGATATAATTTATCAACAAAACATAGTTAAGTTTTTAAGTTGCTTCGCTTGAAAATCTTTCATTAAAAAACAAATTCTTGTTTTCCAATATTGTTGTCAAAACCAAGCAACAAAGAATAACGTACGTTGACATTTTTATCTAAAACTTATTTATGCTAAGTGGTCTTCCTTGAACACTTTTATAATTTAAAAAAAAAAAAAAAAAAAAAAAAGCAGCTTTCATTCTCCGGAATGTTAACGGCACCCAGCACAAGGAATAATGCATAGTGACATAACAAAATTATTGTTTATACTAAGTTGTCTCCCCTGTATATCTCTTCTTTCACCGATAAGGACTGAAATGCTGAATGACCAATCAACAGCAGGGACAAACTGTTGTTGAACTGAAGAAAATTTTATTTTATTTGAGTTTCTTAAGATTTATTTTTTTAAAACGATTGAGCAATCAATCGCTTAAAATTAAACTTAGATTGTTTGTCTGGTTCTTTCCTGCCACCATACACCTTTTTATAATATAACACTTGTGTCAGAAGTGGGATGCAGGAAAAATGGACTACTCGAGTTTTACTCGTGCAGAACTTCTTAATCTTATCAGAGATCAAAAATCAGCACTGATATCCATAAAGTCCGGTTCACCATGCCCAAACAAAGCATTGCTTACAAAGATGCAGGCAGATTTAGAGACCATGCTGACAACCTTAAAATCCCTTTCTATAACCGTGATGCCTGAAGCTGATAGAATTACAAATTACGTGATGCTGTAAAGGACACCAAAATGTTCAACCCTGTAAAGCCAGAACTTGTGACTCATCCTAAGCTTGGAGGAGATTTCATCAAAATTTGAAAACAATTACTAAATGAGGGCATATTTCAACAAATGATAGACTTGTTATAATATAACAATGGCAAAAAAAAAAAAATATTACACAAGAATGTGGGGTCGTGTCATCGCATACTGTTACTGACTGGGAGACCTTTATTCAGGGTATATGTCGTAACTATTTAAGACATCCCTGCCAAATTGGTGGCCCGGAGTATACCATAGAAATAGACGAATCAGTATTTAACCGGCGGGCGACTACTAAAGCCACTATGGATGTTCGTTGATTATGACCGTGCGGAGTGCCAAATAATAACGCTGAAAACCTTATAATAAAACAATATATTCTGCCAGGGATTTACGGTAGTGTCCGACTGTTGGAAAGCACAGAGCAGAGAAGGAAAAGAACCAGTCCTCACTTCATTGACCCTGAAACAAAGGCGACCACGAATCATTTGGAGCTGATATGGAAAGAAGCTAAACTTTTGGAGTTTATGTGGAGACAAACATTTGGGCACTACCCCTTTTGTCTCCATCCTAAACCACATATTGGAAAGTTATCCGATTGGTGAATTTTCTTGCATAATCGCTGTCTCTTCTCATCCCAATTTGCCATCGGCTTATGTGACTGTAGAAAAGTCTTTGTATTTTAAAAAAATATTTTTAAATACATTGTCCAATCCCACCCTACCAAAAAAATACTTTATTAACCTTTTTCTTAAAAAACAGTTTCATTGTTAAAATGACATCTTTTTCTGACAAAAAAAAAAAAAAAAAAAACTTTCTGGAAAAGTTTCTTAAATTGCTGGACAAAAACTTAAAAATAAATAGATAAAACAAACTTTGCTTATCTGTTTTGTTTTGAACTTTTTGGTAGGACAAAAACAAATTACAGTAAAAACTTTAAAAAAAAATTGTTATGGTAAGTGGTTATTTCTTGGTTTATTTTTGTTTTGTTTACTTCTGCTCTTCAAATTATGTTTTTTTAGTAGCATGTTACACTTTCATGATCGCCAACGCTCGGTGGTTGCCATAATGTTCCAAGCAAAAACGATCAGACGCAGAGTTATGTCTTGTCCAAATTATGCACAAGTGCCGACAAATCTTTCCTATGATTAGTTAGTAAAGAAAACAATTTGGTACTTAAGACATAACTCAGCGTTCGGCTCAAATTTCTCCGGAACATGACATCAATAGCTCGGGTTTAGTTGCTGCTTGACGTAACAAGGCAATCAGCCAATCACAACGCTACGTGCCGAGTTTCAACTTGACACACATGCGTCATCCCACCCAAGCAGCAGATGAGAATTCAATTACCAAAGAAACGTTGACGCTAAAATAATGGAAACAATGAACTTGACCATCCTATCTAACTAGCTCCAGACACTGGAGGCTGTGATACAGTTTTGCCAGCAAAGGAAATTGATGGCAGAGTTGATGAAGTGCTCAACCTGTGGCCAGAAATGCATACTAGCCAAGCAAGCAAGCCTCACAGACTGGTACAGCAGGAGATGCAGCAATGTAAAATGTCAGCGTTGGACAACTATTCGAACAGGGACCTCCTTTGCCAAATCACGGCTGAGGATCGCCTGCATCCTGAAAATTATTTACCTGTAGGCATTCGAGATGGTGACTAGGAGAAACTTCAGCGCGAATGTGGGTTGTGCTCCTGCCACACAAGTGTTGACTGGAAGAACTTCCTGCGAGACATTTGATGGGATTACTTTCTCAGGAATCCCTGGCAGATAGGAGACCCTGGCCATACATTTGAGATCAAAGAGCCCGTCTTCAACCACCAAAAACATAACGTCGGCAGACTACTGACACTGGTCTGGGTCTTCAGTGGATACGACCCCACCGATAAGGAGGGTTTCTTGGTGAGTTACCAAATAGGAATGCTGAAACCCTCCTTCCACTAATACACAAATACAACCCGCTGGGGACCACAGTCGTATCAGACTGTTGGAGAGCATATAACAAAGTGGTAGAAGATGGGTATCACCATTTAACGGTGAACCACAGCCTTAACTTTGTAGATCCTGACAAAAAGAATGCCGAACCAACTAGAAGCTTCTGGACATCTTTTAGAGTTCATGTGGAGACAAAAATTTGGTAGACAGCGGTTTGACTCCATATCAACTCACATCGCCGAAAGCTGCCTGGTTCGTAAGGAGCTTCCTATCACGTGGAAAATGTTCATGTCATGAAAATGAACAAAAAAAAAATTTCAACTACTCGCAGGGATTTAGCAAGGAAAAAAAATTACCAGTTTTTTTTTTGTTTTTTTTTTACACAAATACCTGCCATGCAAGGCTTTATCAGTTCCAGATAATGCCATTTGGGCTTGCTAATGCACCGGGTGTTTCCGACAGCTTATGTCCATTGTTTTGGCAGGAGTCTAACAGTTTTCCATGTCTTACATAGACGACATACTTGTTTTCTTTAGCAATGCAATCGAACACTTGAGGCATCTACAGATAGTCTTAGACTGTCTCTGACGGCACAATCTGAAGATAAAACTATCAACGTGTCAATTCATGCAGGAAGAGACAAAGTATTTAGGATTTGTTATCAATAAAAAGGGTATTAAGCCAGACATGGACAAGACAGAAGTGATCAGCCATGCCCAACCCCACCACGGTCCGGCAAGTAAGAGGATTTATTGGAGCCATCGCGTATTAGCGACAGTTTTTATACCAGGCCTTTTTAGGATTGCCACTTCATTGATTAGGCTCACAAAAAATATGTGCAGTTTAAGTGAACAGAAGACTGTCGGCGGTCATTTGCCATGCTGAAGGAGCAACTAATGACTATGCCCCTATTGACAAACCCGGACTGAAGCAGACCAATGACTATACACGGACACCAGCAATCAATAAATCAGAGCCTGCTTGACTCAACCTCAGCCCAAGGGGGATGGTCTAGTGCTGCGGATACCTTAGGCGGCGCTGATTTATTTTCTGTCGCATAAATTGTGACCCAACAGAAGTGGTCAGTGATTGAGAAGGAAACCTATGCCATAGAATATGCGTTGCAGAAATTGGACTTTTACCTTAATGGGGAAAAATTCGTTATCAAGACGCATGATAAACCACTGCAACACTTATTCGAAGTGCATCGGGCAAACAAAAAGATCCAGCAATGAGGGCTAATGCTGTTCACTTACAATTGCAAAATAGAATACTTAACCGGTCGGGAGAATAGCTGCGCTGACTTGTATCGAATCTCATACAAAATTGGAACCAGAATCAGAGCCCGTGGAAATTGGAGTCAACAGCAGAGCGTATCAAAGAAATGTTATCAACTCCCACTGATTGAACGATATGTGCTGTTTTGAGGAGTATACAGATGATCCAGAGGAGGACGCCCCAGTAGACACCATTGAGAGAACATTTAACGATTATCACAAGGACAAGCAAATTGAAAGAACAGTTTCCAACCCAGATGTAGACCTGACCAGGCCACTGGTTATTTTTTGGCTAATCAGTGGAATGGACAAAAATTGTTTTTACTGTTCACATCTATTTAATGAAATAGAATTTGTAGCAAAATTTCAGGGAAAACTAATGGACAGTTATCTGGCAATAATCCGTACTAACGGATGTACAGACACCACTGAAGAAATAGGTCCCTCTCCGATAAATCGGGGAACCAACAAGATGTGATTTTGTTTTGTTTTTTTGCTGACGACTTTAGAATAGTAATACACACGGACGAAAAAACGCTTTGGATAATCACAGATTTCAAGGTAGCTCTACTAAAATAGCCATATTTTTTAAACCAAAGCACTTCAAGTCTTCAAATTACTACTGTTTTGTTCGGAAATGAATATACTTTCAAATGAATTAATAAATATGAATGTACATTATATATTTTAAGAGTTTTAAGCAAATAAAGTGATAAAAATGTGAACGTCATAAAATGGCGTTTTCGGTAAGGTTTTGTAATGACCCCCCCTGTTTTCTAAAGGTCCGTACCGTGATTGTATGAAGAATTTCGTCATGAAATTTGGGAACCAATTAGAAGAGGTGTTAATCTTAATACTGTCAAGTGTCCGAAATATTTTTGACCATTTCTTTTTTTGTCGTGTTAAAAATAAGATTTTAATATGACGAGTATTGAACATTTTGAAAAAAAAATTCTTCGGACACCCAGTAGTAAGTAAATCAATCTTTTTACTATCTTTATCAATTAAAAGTATTGTTTTATGTTGAGTAGGACCGCGGTAATTGATAATTTAAAAGGACCTACCCGAAAAAAAAAATTGTTTCTTTTTAATCGAATTTGGTCAAATGAAGTTTAAGCAGCAGCAGCAGCAGCAGCTCCAGCCTGTAGAATCAGCGATAGCACAGTTGTAAACAAACACGCGTTCTTTAATTTTTATTCAAGAACGAATTAAGAAAAACATGAAAATATGAATATAAATGTTCTTATGTTTAATTAGAGCTATTTTGTTATCAGAATAACATTAGTTTAGAACTATTCGGTTTTCAGAATATATAATAACAACAATCCTAACCAATTCGGCATTATAAATCTGTTGCAATTTCTCACAAATCTCGTCAAATTTAAAAACATGGTTAAAAAAACAAAAACTTTTGTAGATATATAGCTTGCATGCACTTTTATTCTTTAAATTAGTTTTGAACAGCGAATTAAAACAATGTTTTACTGCGAACAGCCACAAATTTTTTTTTTTCAAAATCAAAATAAGTATCAAAATCTCGTTTATACATAGATTCGAAAAAGTTGTCAAAAAACAAATATATAACAAATAAATGTTATCAAAGGCAAGATAAGTTACTTTTCTACCAAACTGAATATATTTTTTGTGTTTTTATTCAATGTAACATGTTTATTCAGCTCGAAAAAAATACAGTGTTTACCGTGGAAAATTAAAAATGGCGCCCGGCCCGACTCTCTTTGACACGGTAAGTTTGAGAAAAGGAGTTAAAAATAAAAAAAACTATACAAAATACTGTTAAAAACTCACCGAATATATGTCAGCCTATGTCACGGTAACATATATTGAGCGAGTTTCTAGCAGTATTTTGTCTACTTTTTTATTTTTAACTCTTTTCCCCAAACTTACCGTTTCAAGAGAGTCGGGCGCCATTTTAAATTTTCCAAAACATCGGTAAACACTGTTTTCAAGCTGAATAAACATGTTACATTAAATAAAAACACTAAAAAATTATCCAGTTAGGTAGAAAAGTAACTTGCTTTTGATAACATTTATTTGTTATATATTTGTTTTTTTGACAACTTTTTCGAATCTATGTGTATAGTAATACAAACCCTCAAAATCTATATCAATATTCTTGAAATTTTAAAAGCAGTTAGAAAACACATCAAACTACAATTAGGAAGCTTTTTATTTCGTTATTTTTTTTTCTACTTATTAAGCGAAAGATATTTTTACAACCTGCTCCAGCGTAGTATAAACGGCCTATGGAATTAACACCTTCAACCTCGAAAATAGAAATCAACAAATTTTTGAACGCTCTTTTTGAAAAAAAGCTCTCTTAACTTCACCTCTAATACAAATTATGTGTGGCAAGTCTCCTCCTAAAACACTCTTTAACCCTAACAATAACACTAAGTTCGAGTGGCAAGCCCCCCCCCAACAAAATACCTCTGTAAGCCACATACAAGCATCTAAAACAAACAAACAAAAAATAGATCCTTCCTTAAAGAAAAATACACATAAAAATAAATTGGTTAACTGTCCTAAAATGCTAGAACGGCCAGGAAATGATGAATTATTTTACATTAAATTTTTGTGAAACTAACCGCTCCCCCCTCTAATATTGTTTTTGTTAGCTTTGTCTCTGTCAAGTTTTCAGTATGTTCACACATAATTTTCCTTGCCCTACAATTAATTCAAAGTCCGAATGGCAACCCTCCCCATATTCTCATTGCATAGAAACCCTCTTAAAACTACACATAATCATCTTAAAAAAAAAAAAAAGCATGCATATTTTCCCATAGAAAAAAAAACAGTTAACTGCCCTAAAATGCTAGAATGACCTGTAATAGGAAATTATTTTACATTCAATTCTAAAATAATTTGTTTATCTTTCATTAAAGTTTTTCATGGCATTTTATACATAATTTCCTAAAAAGGTAGAATCACATTTTGGAGGGGTGGTCAGAAGGAGTTGAGTGGGGTTAAACAGAAGGTGTTAATCTACAATAATACCAAAGAAATATTGCAATATATTCATTTTTAAATGGTCTTATGTTTAGATTTAAGTTTTTTGTACATAAAGCACATTACAATTCAACTTTGAGTTCTCCAACTTCTTTTCTGTTTATGGATACATGGCATTTTTAAGGAATTGCTGCATATTTATGCACATTTACTGCAGATTATTTGGAAACCATAAACTTTGGGAGATTTTCAGTTGCATATTCTGATTCCTTGTACAAAAATACACTTATATGGTAAATTTCATTTCTTAGTCTTGTGTTTTAACAAAGATATGACATTTTTACTTAAAAAGTAGTGTAAAAAATGTGACGAAACGCATATGGTCTTAAAGAGGGAAAAATATCCAAACGTGTGAGGCACAAAAATAGCCATAACTTCCTTAATTTTAATCAGATTTAAAAAATTTAAAAAGATTCTTTCTTAGCTCATCAAGCTCTTTCTATGCATACCAATATTGAAATATTTCAAGCTATTTCAATTTTTTCATGTGTATTGCTACTTTAGAAACCTTTCCTATCAGTCTTCTAGGAAATACAGCCGATTCGATCAATACAGGTATGAAAATAGCCTTGCGTTAAAAAATAAAAATCATTACAAAAATGAGCGACCCTTAATATGCGAGTGAATTTACATGCTGATTATGATGTTGCTGGCTTTATCTATTCAACTTTTACAAATGGTGCATGGCTTACTAGAAAACAAGAAGAATGGCTGTGTTAATTGTGATCGATACCATTAATGACAGGGAAGAAACATTGCATAAAAGAAATCTTCACTATGATTCAAGCATACCTAGGCTGCTAGGAGAAAAAAACTGGACTCTTGCAGTATGGAACCCGTATGGTTGGGATTTTCTGTCAATCATGGCTTGGGCTTGACCAGCATTCACAGGATTAAGCTGAGCATTGTTCAAATGTTGAAACGTTAGAAACTTTGTTTTTTTAGTATTAAAAAATATAATTTATTAATTTTTTTTTTTTTAGTTATGAGGGTGGGGAGTATTTTTTTTTGTTTATTTTTCTGTTTTTAATTTTAATTCACTGGTTGAAAGTTTGGTCAATAAATAAAACAAATGATTGAAATGGAAGCAGAGGACTTTAGAATTGGAAGGAACTGAATGAAAAATTTAATTTCAAACCTGGAAAAGAAAATGGCAGGCATTTAGGCTCTTTAGAAAAAGAAATGCAAACACTGGAGCAAAATAACTCATTGCCAGGAGAAACTGTTATCAACCATAATGAGGGGTGAGACTTGTACACACAAGCATTTATATTGAAACAAAGAGCTTGTATTAAGGATGGTTTGCAGACAGTGAGCCTTCTTGCGCATAGGATTGTTTTTTGCCAAATCCAACTTGGAGATTCCGACAATCAGAGATTTGAGGGTGTACAAAATGGCTACCCTGAGAAACATGCAAAGGGAATGTGGTATTGTTTCAGAACACACATGTACAAATGGGAAGAACTTTATCAGAGAAATTTGCCAGGAGTATTTCTAAAGGAATCCCTGGCAGATCAGAAGCCCAGGGAATACAGTGGAAGGAAACATCATTTGAGTATCTCTAATGCTTTCAAGATGGACTGTCTAAAATGTACCAATAAGCTGTCGATTAAATGGACTGTTGAACACTGGAGAAACATCAGTTTCACAAATAATCAGTCAGATAAGACAATTGCTTGCAATTATGCTTACAGGCTGTGCTATAGATAAGCTAAATTTGCTTTGGGGTTATAAAAAAAAAAAAAAAAAACTGCTTATGTATTGTACGACCCATGATTTCCACAAAGTTATGCTGACAGCAATAACTGGGAGAGGCAAATCGCAATGTTAGGAATGCATAGGCAATAAAATTTAAGAAAAAAAAAAAAAATGCTCAGTTAGATTTTAGTCAATAAAAATCTAAGCAGAAGATATTTTCATGAATTGGGAGAAATGAAAATATCCTGAAAATAAAATTATTCAAAATACAAAAGAAAAATTGGAATAAGAAATGTTGAATTTATCATCGCTAGAATGAGAATTCAGAAATCAGAGTATATGTTAACATTTTGCAAACATAGTGTGTGAGATGCCAGATGAGAGGGGGGGGGAGAAGATTTTCTGCAACACAGTTTTGCATGAAGGTGCACTGATACTAAATGTGGACACTGGGTCTCCTTTCATCATATGATATTTTATTCAAAATCTAATAGGAATTTCTAAAATTTTGACCATGGTCCCATGACATAGCCATTAAAAAAAATTTTATTTTAATTCATTGGCTGAACATTTGGTCAATCAATGAAAAACTGATGGAAATGGAACCAGATGACTTGCGAATTGAAAGAAAATGACTGAAAAATTTAGTTTAAAACCTGGAAAAGAAAATCGCTGGCACGGAAATGGATTTAGGCTCTTTAGAAAAAGAAATGCAAACACTGGAACAGATTAACTCTTACTGTCAGAAAAAACTGCTATCACCTGTAATGAGGGGCAAGACTTGTACGCACAAGCATTTATAATGAAAACGGATGCGAATGGGATCATTTTTTGCCCGATCCAACTTGGAGATTCCTACAATCATCAAGATTATTTATTTGGGAGTGTACAAAATGGCTACCCTGAAAAACATGCGAAGATAATCTGGTATTGTTTCGGAACACACGTATACAAATGGGAAGAACTTTATCAGAGAAATTTGGCAGATTAGAGGCCCAGGGCATACAAAAGAAACATCATTTGAGGATCTCTGATGCTTTTAAGATGGACATTCTGCAATGTAATTACAAACTGTGGATTAAATGGACTATTGAAAGATGAACAATGGAGAAACATCAGTTTCACAAATAACCAGTCAGATTAGACAGTCAGATTGCTTGCAAGTATGTTTACAGTCTGTGCTAAAAGGTCAGCCTGATTTGGTTGGGGATTATTAAAAATACAAGTATGTATATATTGTACAACGTATGATTTCTTACAAAGTTATGTTGATTCATGCAGCAGTTGATGGCAATAACTGGAAAAGGCAAATCGCAATTTTAGGGACGCGATAAAATGTGAGAAAGAAAAAATGCTTAGTTAGATTTCAGTCAAAGAATCTCAGCAGGTAACATTTTTCATAAATTGGAACAAATAAAAATTATGTGAAAATAAAATTATTCAGAATAAAAAAACAAAAAATTTGAAAGAAATTTACCATCCCTGGAATGAAAAATTAAACACAAGATACACAAGAGAATGTGATTATTTTGCCAGAAAAAGTAGGATAAGGCGCCACATTAATAATAGTAAAAAGAAAAGTCATGCATGCATGGTCTCCTCCAGATGTTCCATCTGGTGGGGTTTCACAGCTTTTCATTGCCGATCTGTTCCAGTTTCTCCCTGTGAAACAGAAAGGCATTTACAGTTTGCACATATCAGTCTGATAACCTGTGGAGACAGCTGTTCCGACTCTACAAACTCACTACAGTTGTTAAAGTGGTGATCCTGCCATTTGCAGCTTTGCTTAACAGAGTCAGGGAAGGGACAAACAGATGATATCGCCACAATCACTGCTCTGCAGGACAGACTTATGCACTTAGCCTGAGCAATACATGAAATTATACATCAATGCTCTATGCCATGCAGAGAATGAGATGTTGCATTTAAAAGCGAAATGTTCATCATTCAGGCCCAAGATTCTAGGAAGGGCAGTGAAAGGGGTATGTGTGCGATATCGATTCCTGAAAATGCTAGCTTTAGTGACACTGGCAACCTTGCTAAAATGTTAAAAGTTGCAGTGGGAGCTACGGTCATGTTCACTACTAATCTTAGCCCACCAGCCAAACTCATTAACGGTTCTGTGGGCACGGTCAAATTCATCAATATCCCAGTTTTTTCTGACAATAAGAGTTAATCTGCTCCAGTGTTTGCATTTCTTTTTCTAAAAAGCCTAAATCCAAAACCTTGCCATTCTCAATAGGCCTAAGGATAAACCATCCTTCTTAAGCGCTCGATGGCGAAAAGGCTATAACCCTGACCTCGCATTTTCATCAGCAAGGCATCAACACAACTTCAGCAAGTCCACTGGCCAACCGATCCCAAAATCCCAACACCTACCCATCATTGTTGAGATGCAACCAGTAGTTGGACCTGTGCCTACTAAACCTATGGCCAGATTCAACTATCGGAGGGCTAACTGGGAGGGTTTCACGGACAACTTAGAGAATACAATTAATGATGTACCCCCCCGTAGCACCAGGATATGAAGCCTTCCAAGCACATTGGCACATTGCCAAGAAGAACATCCCAAGGGGCTGTAGGAAGGAATACATAACTGGCTTGGATGAGACAAGTAAGACCATCTATGAAAATTATGTACAAGCATATAACAGAGACCAATTCGAAGAACTTACCACTGAGCTGGGGAACAAACTGTTGGCCTCTCTATCTGCAGCCCGTAAGGAGCGATGGATGGAGACCGTTGCAGATCTGGACATGACCCACAATAGCAAAAATGCATGGAAAACAATAAAGAAGCTAAACAGCGATAAACAACCGGACACTACAGCAGCAGCAGCAGTCTCACCAAACCAAGTTGCTCACCAACTACTTATAAACGGGAAACCACTGCACAGAGAACGAGGTTACGTTAAACAGATGAAAGAGAAGAGAATACCAATATAACAAATGGGAGAGAAAAAAAAAATTAAATTCGCTACTGTGTTGGTAATTAAAAAGTAAAACAAATTATTTTTTACTTGATTAATCGTAGATAACAAAAACAAACGGGAGAAAAAAAGGAGCTCAAAATGAAAGAAAAATAAAACAAATTATTTTTACAATGTAGCCATCCGTATTATTTGTGTGACGTCACTTCCGAGGTAAACAAAGGAGTGCGGAGCGTCAGGATAACCAAATTATCTTAAGCTTTATATATTTGTGTGTCTACAAAACAGCAACGAACAACAACCTACAGTGAGAGTGTAATATTGGGTCAGGTCACACTCACAGACTGGAAAAACTTCTTTAGGGATATTTGCCAGGACTATTTCCTTCGGAATCCTTGGCAGATCAGAGGCCCAGGGCAGACAATGAAAGTGGATGAGTCCATCTTTAATAGACGGAAATATGTCGGAAGGGTCGTCAAACAGCTCTACATCTTCGGAGAATACACCCCTACTGAGGAGGAGGGTTTTCTGGTCACAGTCCCAGACCATGAGGCAGAAACCCTCGTTTCAATAATTAAGAAATACGATATTGTATATACTGATAGGGTCCACGATAGTCTCCGACTGCTGGAAAGCATATAGAAAAGTTGGATCCGAAGGGTACAAACACTTTACAGTAAACCAATCTTAATGTATTCAACCCTACGACTATTGCTAGCACAAATGGAGAGGATGTAGAAGGAGGTCAAACAAAGAAATAAAAGAGTTTGAAACGAACCGCGATCTGCTAGATAGTCATTTAATTGAATTTATATGGAGATAAAAATTCGGACAGAATCTTTTGTCTATCCTAAAACATACCACAGGTTGAGGAACTGCCTCCTTCTACATTCTCTAACAACCCTTCTCAGGCTACTTTGGCCGCTGTGGGCTGCTTTTTTTCAACCGGCAGAAACTACTATCCCAAAGGAAATAGCTTATCTTCAGAAAACAAAGTTGAAGGAAAAATAAATTTTAATATTTAATTAATATGTTAAATTAACATTAATGTTAAAAACTTAGGTACTATTGCAGAGAGTGATTCGGATGTAACTCAGCCACTGCTCGGCTGTCACCGGAACACTGACGTCAACAGCCGGAGTAAGCCGAGCGTCGCCGTAACATAAACATAAAGCTGAGCCACTGAAAATGAGGCGCGATGTTTTTCAACGCGACGTGCATTGCAAAATCAAAGCAGCAGACGACAATTTAGAAGAAAAAAGAAAAAGTAAAAAAAAAAAAAAAAAAAAAAAAAAAAACACTAGTTCCTACATTAACGGAAAAGACACACAAGTTATTAAATTCAGGGCAGGAAGAAAAAAAGTGTAAAAAAAAAAAATATTAATTTCACATCTTTATGTGACTAACTCAAAACCCCAACTGGAGTACTGGATTTTTTGCCAACAAAAAAAAAAAATACTGGCAAGGTCAAAAAACGTGTTCGTAATGCGGACACAGCTGTCAGCTTATAAGAGCAAAAGTCAGCGATGGCTATGCCTGGAGGTGTCAGGCTAGCAATTGCCGAACGTATAAATCACTAAGGACTGACACATTTTTTGCCAAGTCCAGGCTTACAATAGCAACAATTATCAAAATCATTTACCTGTGGGCCTACCAGCAAGCCATGAAAAAAGATCTCCAATGCGAATGCGGTTTAAGGTCATCACACACCATCGCCGATTGGAAAAATTTTCTGAGAGACATCTGTGGAGAATATTTTCTCAGAAATCTCCAGCAGATAGTGGGCCCGGGCTATACGGTGGAAATAGACGAGGCAGTATTCAATCGCCGAAAACATAACGTAGGCCAACTAATCACACCGGTCTGGGTCTCCGGTGTATACGACCCCACCGAAAAGGAGGGTTTTTTGGTGAGTGTACCAAACCGGAATGCAGAAACCCTCCTTCCCTTAATAAAACAGTATATTCTACCGGGGACCATGGTCGTATCAGACTGTTGGAAGGGATTACATTTTTAGTAAAAAAAAAAAATGTAATTAATTATTTTTTTATATGTTGTTCGAAATCGCGAGAGAATAGGAGTTTGTTTGTTTTTTTTATTTTCATCAATTTTGTTGTCTGCGCTCAGTCAAAAATAATCACGAGAGAGGATGTGAATAGATATATACAGAGTGTACAAAAGAAGAAAAGAAAGAATAGCTAACGAGCGCTGACAGAGGAGAAAGAAAAAAAAAAAGAAACCAGTTAGCGAACGTTGGCAGGCTGTATAGAGAGGGGGAGGTGAAAAAATATATATATGGAGAGAGGAGGCGTTTTAACCTGCGCGCTTACGAAAGACAAAAAAACAGAGTCTGCCCCTCACTACCGAGTGAAATAGTCAACAGCGACACTGCGAACAGGTGTAATATTAGCAATAATATAGTACTGCGGTTGATACAGCCGAGGACGGCGCACTTAATAAACATTGGAAAGGAGTCCACCTGATGTATTTGGAATAAGTTTTTGCAAAAGGAAGCCGGATAAGACGGAAAAGAATTCGATGAATATTGAAAAGGCGTCTACTTAAGATATTTTGGAGCCAGTTTTTCGAAGGAAATCGGATAAAAAGAAGAAAGAAGTAAAGACACTAAGACAGTGAGTGAAACAAAATCTCTCTCTCTCTCTCTCTCTCTTCCTCTCTTACTCTGTTTTTGTTTTGAACTGAGCAGATGACAATAACCAGTACGAAAATGTCGTATTTAGGTCTGGCATATATTTAATTTGAACATTCACTCTCTCGATAAAGACAATTTATTTTCTTTCACACATTACATTTTAAACTATCAAAACAATTGCATTTTTCTTTCTTTTTTTTTTATGTTGTTATAAATAAACTTTCATTCATAATTCCCATCAGCCTTTCGTTTGTTATTTCGGTTGTGTTTTTCTGTCTTGTGTTTTACCGTTGTCTCTGAAGAATTTGGATAATCCCTTCCTGTATTTATTTTTTTGTAATCCGGGAAAAATTTTTTTTTTTTATTATTGTTGCGATCCTATCTGTACAGTTCCCAGTGGAGATAGCCGAGTCGTAACAGAAGGCATACAACAAAGTGGGGGTAGAGGTGTATCGCCATTTGACGGTGAACAACTACAGCCTTCATTTTGTAGATCCCGAAACGAAGGCTACGATGAATCATGTGGAAGGAAATGAAACAACGCAACAAAGTTGAATGCAGTACCAACCGGGAGCTTTGGGACACATATCTCCTAGAGTTTATGTGGAGGCAAAGATTTGGTAATGCTCTGTTTGTCTCATTAGCTCAAATCGCCGAAAGCTACCCGGTTGATGACAAGCTGCTCCCTTGCACATCCGCTACCACCTCTGCGTTCACTTTGTCGTCGTGTAATGCCGTCCAACAGTCTGAGGAAACAACATACCCCCCCCCCAAAAAAAAGAACAAATTTTTCACTTTTCATGGTTTTCTATAATAAAAAAGAGCTTGGTTTCGTTGTTTTTGTGTGTGTGTGTATATATATATATATATATATATATATATATATATATATATATTTGTGTTTGTGCGTATATGTGTATTGGGGTAGAGAAGGCTCCCGTAAGCCGTGGTGAAGGCAACTTTTCTAGAAGCAAATCTCTGATTTAAAAAACCATAAAGCGGAAGACCAGTACCCGCATTAAGCTGGTCTGCAGTTTAATTTGTTGCTGGCTATTTTGCTCTTGCTTGTTGCTGGATCTCAACATTTTGAACCGAGAGAGAGACTTAGCTGTCATACAAAGCTAAGACTCTGTAACATCATATTTGTATAGATACTCCCTCAGATATTTGGGCTCATGGATTTTAAATGTCTGAGGGAGTGGCACTCGTCTGACAAGATGTTGCAATCATCATCATCATATATATATATATATATATATATATATATATAAAAAGACCCCCTCCCCAAAAAAATTTTTTTTTAAAAAACAGTTTTGTTTCTATTTTTTTTGTAACAAAAGAAAGAAAAAAAAATCTTTGAAAGTATTGTTTTGGACTTACCAGTGAACCTTTTATTGAACTAACAAATGTTTCAAATTATTTTTCCATAAAAAAAATATTTATATATATCTATATATATATAAAAATGTAAATGTTGGTTCGTTCGGAGTTAATTGTCTAAAAAACCACTGGACGGATGGCTTCCACGTTTTGGTATAATATGTTTACTATATCCATGTGTGTTTTTATATATTCCTTTTTAATTATAACACTATACTTAATTTTTCTATGATAAATAGGTGGATTTCTTTTTACAGAGAGGCGATTTTTTTTATTTAGGGACAATTATTTATTACCGCTTCCTGTCACGTGACCAGTGTTACAATTTAGCGGTTTTCTTGCTAGATCTGGAGATTTCGTTTACAATCTAGCGGGAAATTCTAGAAAATCTGGAGGTATTTGGCACCCAGAGACACCCGCATTAGATTGCTTGAAAAAAATCGGCGGGTTTTTAATAGTATTTTGTATAGTTTTTTTATTTATAACATCTTTTTCCATACTTACGGTGTTAAAGAGGGTGTGAGAGGCCATCTTGAATTTTCGAATACATCGGTAAACACTGTATGTTTTTCGAGCTGAATAAATATGTTACATTGAATAAAAACACAAAAAATATATCCAGTTTGGCAGAAAAGTAACTTATCTTGCCTTTGATAACATTTATTTGTTATATATTTGTTTTTTGACAACTTTTCCGAATCTATGTGTACAGTAATACAAACACCCATTCTGTGTTTTATATACATAAAGTACAATTGTTGAATGTTACTGTTTTGATTATATTCGTTTGGGGGGGGGGGGCACAATTAAAAAATTAAGAAAGATTAAAATGAAGCGAAATTTAAGTTTCCGTTCCATTTTTACAACAACCGTAAAACAGTGCATACTCAGCAAGTTTTATCGTAATTTATAAGCATATTGAAACACTAAATCAACATTTTATTTATTTTTTTGCATAATTAATTATGGAAGTATTTTTCTGTTTATTTTCTTAACATCTGTTAAAAAAAAAAATAAATAATTTGTACATTCTCTTAAAAGAATGAAACTTTTCTCTACTTTCACATGTGTTCCATTTTAACAAACTGAGCCACAGCAACGCGTGGCCGGGTACAGCTAGTATATATATATAATTTATACCATTTTCCTTCATCGCTAATAAAACTTTAAACTCCCAAGGTAAGTTTTTCTTTTCTTTTTCTTGTAATGCTATCCGACGCCCGACTTAATTTCCTCGGTGGGGCTCGGCTTACTCCGGCTGTTGATGTCAGTGTTCCGGTGACAGCCGAGCAGTGGCTGAATTACGTTCGAATCACTCTCTGCACTAGTACCCAACATTCAGTACATTGTTTCATCACACAAAGCCTGAAGAATACACGTCAAGTTCGGCAATTCACATCATGCATTACTGTATTTATCAGATTCCAAAGAATGGGGGTCCGTTTGAACCTAATTAGTCTAAATAATTTTTGATACCCAATCCATGAATAGTTAAAATGTCCTTCGTTTGATGTCTCTTAAAATGTTCAGACTAAATCTAGGTGTCTACGGAATACCAGAGAACTCGGCAGCAACGGAACTTTACAAGTCTCAGAATGATCTTGAGGCCATAACAAGCATCATACAAACCACACTTGGAGACTGAATCAACAAGAGATCAAGGCTTTTAGAATTGACCGTCGGGTTGAAAGCTCAACTGCCAAACCCCGACCTATCAAAATCAAGTTTTCATTTGCTGAACATTAAACACTTTCTTGCTGCTGTCAGACACATAACATGGTCTCACAACGAACTCTGACAACTGAGCTCCACATGTGTCAGGCTGCTAGAGAAAAGAATCTGGTCCACCTCACTTATGATCTCCAAGGACTCAAACCTTCCATGGCAAAAGTAGCCTTTTCCTCGGACAACAGACCATAAAATATAACAAACTTCTCTTTGAAGGCTCCAACACAACAAAGCACACCAATTCTGCCAAATGTCCACACTCTTGAAGTCATCTGGATAAATACCTGCTCTTTCCTTCAAAAACTGAACAAACTTCAGGAGATTGCTACAAATGAGGAGCTAACTTGATTCTGACAGACTTGGTTTTCTGCAGAGACCAGAGAACCTAAAATACACATCCCCAGTTTTGCAGCTTGATTGAATACACAATATCCTCACTCAAGCATTCCTGATAACACTTCTGTCAAATAAAAATTTTTTTTTTAATATTTTGTAACCTTATCATTAGAAATAAACACATTTATTTAAAAAACATGGAATTTAGTTTACTTCATGTAAAACATTACTTAACGTATTTCAATGTTTTATTTCATCAATCTGTTCAATTAGCTGACGTGTTTCAAATTTAGGTGTTTTTTTTGTTTTTTAAATATACAAAATGTATTTTTGTCATATTTCAAGCAAAAAAGGTAAAACTTTTACTGTTATATTTCACTTGATTAATGATTGAAACAAGATGTATATTTGCACGAAGTTCCCCCCCCCCTTATATTTTTAAATGTCTTATAAAGCCTGTTTTCCGTATATTTACGGCAGCATTGTAATTTTCTCATTTTTGAAGCTTTGGTTTTTCTGCAACTTTGAAATCAAATTTCGCAGATTTTATAGAGCGTAAAATAAATGTTTCCATGCAATTTAAACTGATCTTCTTCAATGTAGAGCAAAAATTACAATGCCTCAATTTCATTTTACTAGTTTTTCTTTGGATATTTTTCTTATGAGTGTTGAAAATTAGTGTCATGCTTAGCTATAATAACTTGAAAACACCAAGTCACGAGTTGTTTCTGTCGACAATATACATATAAACAAATTTACATGATTGCGACACTGGACATGTTTCGGACAAACGGTCAGTTAAAACAAGATTTAGCTTTTTTAATAAACAAAAATGAAGTGTCTTTTACATCCTACTTCAAGCCAAAGGTAAGACTTTTATCTTACCATTATATTTCATCTGATTAATGATTGAAACAAAATTTTAACAAGATCTAATGTATATTGAAAAAAAGCTGTTTTCTAGGAGGTAGTCGGGTGTGCTGAGAACATTTTATCGGCAGAACGTTCTTTTTTAAATAAATAGGTTAATCTGTAAAAGCACCACGTAATTAACAACCCAGGAATATTACTGAATAAAAGAAATGGTACTTGTGCATAATTTGAACCAGACGTAACTGTCTGCTCGGCTTTGCTCAGAACATGTCATTGCGCACTCGGGTTTGACTAATCTGATGTAAGACGCCGATTAGCCAATCAATGTGCGGCAAAGGAGCTGACGATCTTTGGAGAAAATATTGTAAGAAAAACAAAAAATAAATTAAGTAAACAACATACTCTTAAACGGCACTTTATACAAGATGAATATCTCAAGCTTGAATCAAATGCTGCAGACGACAGACCCTGTCATTCCGTATTGTAAAAAAAAAGAAATTGTGTCTTGTGGTAAGAGGTGCATCATGACAAAAAGAGAATTCGTCAAGGATGGATGTAGTTGGAGATGTACAAGGACGAAATGCTGGCAATTGACATCTATAAGGACTGGCAGGTTTTTTGATTTTTTTTTTTTTTTTTCAGCATGCCAAGCCGAAAATATCTACCTTAATAAAATTCATCTACCTGTGGGCCTACGATATATCAAACAAAGGATCTCAGGAGAGAATGTTGGGTGAGGGGGGGTCTGGGCATACCATTATGGAGTAAGAAAAAAAACAAAAAACTTCATACAAAACATATGGCACGATTATTTCCGAAGAAATCCTCGTCAAATTTGTGGCCTGGGGGGGAGGTCATAATAATTGATGAATTGCTATTTAACCATCGTGAACACAACATTGGCCGACTTCTCTGGGTGTTCGGTGGCTACGACCCCGTGGAGAATGGGGCGGGTTTCCTTGTCATGGTCCCAAATAGGAATGCTGAAACCCTCCTGAAAAGAATATGTTCTGCGGAGGACGTCAAGAACATGTAGATGCACACTAAACTTAATTGTTGGTAGGAGATGTAGGGTTTTCTTCAGACAAAACCGAGAAAACTATTCTGTGTGCAGGTACTTCAACATTAGATAGGCCAACGTCATCGGGACAAATATGTAGATGTGAATGGCTTGAAGTTATCTATATATATAAAAGCGAAAATGTATGTATGTATGTGTGTATGTTTGTGTGTCTAAAAACTTTCGACAGACAACAAAAATTCACAAACTCAGTATCATATCAAAACCCCACAATTTTAAAGTACAATGAATTTATCCAACTACAAAATTTAGCTGAACTTGTCAGTTTCCGAATGTCGCCGCAAAAACATTTTTTATTGCAACTTTTTTCTTTCACGTGTAAAAATATTTCATTCCTTTTGGAAATTAACTTTAGGCCTTAATCTTTCAAATATAATCAAAAAGTAATTAGAAACCTGCTTGCACCCCAGGACACTCAAAACAGCATGCAATTTTATACACACATTTTGTATCCAGAAGATCATCCAATACCTCCACTACAAACTACACCAACATATCAACTCCCTCACTGAAATCAAATCCTCTCTTACTACCACTACCTCTTAACATTTACTATACAAGATCAACACAGCCATGGATCATGGCTGCCACCACAGCTTAAAAACAAAAAAAAACAAATTCAGCTGGCTACAACCTTTTGGCCTCACAACTACCCCCTGACAGGAATATCAGAAACACTCGTTATGACTCCGTCTCCCTAACTACCCCTGAATCCTTTATTGCTGACCTTATGGACTCCCCGTCTCCAGCCAAAGCTGAACTCCTGTATTAAATCCATCACTACACAAAAGTTTAATGACCGCACCAAACTCAACATTGCAATCCAATTCTGTAAAACAGCCTACCATCTCAAGTGGCTGTCAGCATTCAATCAAAATAACCACACTAACTTCAGTCCTATTTCCTCCCAAGATTCGTTTACCAACTACCACCTTTTGCACTCACCCTCTAGCAAAAACTCTAGCAATCCTTACCCGTGAACAACGCCACATCACACCTAATATCTCCACATCCCAACACCTTACCCTCAACAACTTCAAAAACAAAGACCTGATATACTTACCCTCTGACAAGGGCAAAGACTTCTGCATCATCTCCCAAGATTTCTACAACACCCTGGCCCTCGAACACCTGAGCAACACCACTTTATATACACAAGAAAACATGTCTGCCCACCAAATATAGGATTCCATCAACAGCGCATGGTCCGAGATCTGCATCAGAAAGAACTTAACTTCACCAAGAATAAGCTCCTCATCAAAACAAAACCGGCACATACAAAAATCAGACCAATAGTCTCCACTATATATAAAATCTGCCTCTTCACACGTTAGCAGCTCTGACCAAGTTTTACACAGATTACAACCCCAAAAGCTGCACCTGAACAATTATATCTTGATGTTGTCTCCATCTACACCTCCATACTCACACACCCAGCAATCAAACTCATCACTGACCACATATCTAACCTCTAGCATTTCAGAATTACCTCTACAGACATACACCAACTCCTCTGCATAATCATAAACAACACATTTTACTTTTGAGCAACATATTTATAAACAAACCTCTGGTTTATCCATGGGCTCTAGCCTTTCTAGGCTCTTAACCATCTCATATGGACTGTCTTGAAACACAGGTACTCAATACCTGCCACTCCTATGCCGTCTTCACTAGATATATTGATGTCATCATTGCACAAAGAGGCTATCGATATATTTAACACTTTAAATAATCAAGACCAACCATCTACAATTTATCCTAAAACACCCTAATGCCTCCGGCTTCCTCTCACTCCACAAAACCCTTTCAATAAATGGCTACCCTGCCTCTCATATATAGCATCAAAAATAAAAAATCCTGCAGGCGCCAAGCTCTCTAATACTTGCTTACTGAAACTACCCTTCCTCAACGACTAAATGTCCACCGCCATATAAAAAAAAAAAAAAAAGTCATATATCCTGATATAGGGTGCATCCCTCTTTGAACTATGGGACCGTTTCCAGGACGGCGTTGCTGTTAGAGGAACTGAGAAACTTTCTCTTGCGACTTTTCTTTGGACGATTCGGGCAGAGGTCATGTTATGGCTAAGATTCTCTTCAGAAAATTTCCCCAAGAATTAAAGGAGGCGATAATAGGTCTAACGAATAGGTGGCTACTGTCGTTATCTTCCATATTAATACTCACTGGTGAAGCAATCAACAGATTAGAAATAAAAGGCAGCACCCCTGCTATGCCCATATCCACTATAGGCCAGAGTGCATCTCAAATTGTTTCATAGGACTGCAGCTACAACTTCCTTTCGTGTGAATGCAAACAATTCAACTTTGACTGGTTATTCACGCAGTTTGCCTCCCATCTTATTAGTTGCCTCCTCCTGTGGAACAAGGACTGTGTCAGTTAATTGCCTATTACACACTGGTAGTGAGCATTCATACTTGTCAGCAAATGTACTGAGATTTGTGTTCAATTGAGACCATCCGTGTCAATTGTCAGCTTAGATTGTAAAACTTTTTTTGGTAAGTGTCACCATGGATTCAAAGAGGTCGTCCTAGGAATTGACTTGGGTGTGGGAAAGACTAACATCTCCTTAGCGACTGATGGCATGGATTTGTCAGTTCTATTGCCCAACTTGAAGTCTTTGTTGCGTGCTTTTAGGGATGCGAACTGCTCTTTAGCTGGTCGGTTTGAGACTGGATCAGATTTGATATGAGATTTAAGGAAATAACTGGATTAAACTTGATTCAACACTAACTCGTTCAAGCTAATCCCTCTTTTAAGAATGGACCCTTTCGGTGTTATCTGGGTTGGAGAACTGGACTCCTTTTTTTTCCAGGAAATGTGCATGAGGGCACGATTATGATAAATTACATCAGCTATTTTTAATAGAATTTAAGCGACGTGTAGACAAAGAAACGCAAATGCATATAGATAAAAAAGAAATAGAAACCAGCAATAATCGCAGACACTCATAATTTAACACTAAGGAAAAGTTATGAAAAGACTAAAATGACTATTAATCATTTAGATTTTAACTCAAATAGAAAACCATTACTTATGTCTATGTCTCACCCTCATAACTATTCTCACAAAAATTATGTCCATAACCGAGTAAGTTCATTCCCAAAAGAATAAAAAATTAAATGCATATACTGTGATAAACAGAATCACTTGATATCGGAATGCTGGATAAGTAAAAGAGACAACGAAGCAAGTACAGCCTGCAAACCCCCACGCATTCATAAAACAAATGAAAATTCATCCTCTCCCTCACTCATCTCTCTAGAGTTAAGATACAAATAAAGTTTCTGAACCATTCCTAGATACATACCAACCATTCATATCTGGTGGTTGTGCTTCCATTAGAGACCCTAATAAGATTACACATGTAAAAATCTCCAACTCTACCTTTACGGGAGATTTTGTCTTGCTTCAGGGAAGAGATTTGAGTTCGTCCTATTCTACCAGTGAAAGGTGTTTCTTTACTTAGGGAACAATTTAGCAGGTGATGAAGTAATACTAGATCCAATAATTACAAATAATATAGAATTAACGGAGGAAAATGAGGGCGAACATAAAAACTTAGGTACTCCTGCAGTATTTTACCCACCGATTTCACGATCTTAGCCGAGCGTTGACGAACGCCTTCGGCGTTAACGCCGAAGAAAGCCGAGAATTCGGACTTACGGTGCAAGAACGCTAAAAGTATGTGACTAGCAACAAGGAAAAGATATTACAAACACACAACAAAATGGATAAAATCAATACAAAAAATTTGGATAAAATAAATCACAAACACTTACCGTAAGTTTTTTTAAAGTAAAATACATTTATTTTGTTGAAATTTTTTTTTTTTTTTGGTTTCATTTTGTTTTACGATAGATTTTTTTTTGGGGGGGGGGGGGGGAAGCAACAGTAATAAACAGTTCAAATTTTTTTTTTGATTTTTTTTTTTCAAAACGTTATTAAACACAAACAACAATTTTTTTTTTTTTTTTTTTTTTTTTTCTTCAGTAATGTTTGAAGGGGGGGGGGACAACAATCACTGTTTATCTTTAGTTCCGACTGGAAGATTTTCTACTGACTGTAGAGGCAAAGTAGGGAGCAAAGGGTTTTCAGAGGATGTGGAAAGAAGCTCCTTCCCAACCGGGTAGCCTTCCGCGATTTGGTTTATTATGGAGACAAAAGGGTTGTGTCCAAATTTTTGTCTCCACATAAATTCACATAAGTATGTTTCCAACAGCTCCCGGTTGGTACCGCATTCTCGCTTGTTTCTCTGTTTGGCTTCTTTCCACATCCGCTCGACGTGATTTGTGGTCGCCTTCGTAATTGGATCCACGAAATGGAGACTATGATTTACAGTTAGATGTGAAAACCCTTCGCTCCCTACTCTATTATAGGCTCTCCAACAGTCGGACACGACCGTTGTCCCCGGCAAGATATACTTTTTAATTATTGGAAGGAGGGTTTCAGCGTTTCTATTAGGTACCATTACCAAGAAACCCTCCTTCTCAGCGGGGTCATAGCCGCCGAAAACCCAGATCGGTTCGACGAGTCTGCCGACGTTATGTTTGCGTCGGTTGAAGACAGACTCGTCTATCTCCACTGTGTGGCCTGGGCCTCCGATCTGCCTAGGATGCCTGCGTAAATAATCTAGGCAGACGTCCCGTAGGAAGTTCTTCCAGTCGGTTATAGTGTGAGATGATGATATCCCACATTCCCGGCGGACGTTATTCTCTGTAGCCAACTCAAAAGCCCACAGATATATCAATTTTATTATAACTTTTATGGTCAGCTTGGAGGCCATGAAAAAAGTCCCGTGTCGCAGCGAAATCCAGCTACGACAACGCGAATTCCTACACCTCCACGCAAAGCCGTCTTTTACTTGTTCCCTTTTTTTTTAATTCGCAATGTGTCTGGCATTTTGGGCAGGCGACCGATGTAGGAAGTAAGCTTCTCTCCTGGCAAAACTCGACGACGGCTTCAGTGGAGTTTAAGGTTGTTTCCAGCAGTCCTAGGTTCATTTTTGTTTTCCAATTAAATTGAGTAGCTGAAATGAATCAATAAAATAACTGAAATGAAACGCTAATTTCAATGAAAATTATCCGTCTGCTACGCGTTCGTTTGGAGCGCCCTGATTGGCTGATAGAGTATCGTACCGCTCGCCATGTTCCGGCGTTTTCCGACAGATGTCGATCAACGCTCGGCTAAGATCGTGAAATCGGTGGGTAAAATACTGCAGGAGTACCAAAACTTATACCCAATATGTGTACTCACTAGTGCTAGAAAAAAGAAACAACTATTAGAAAACCAAAACACTTCAATAGTAACTACTTTATTAAAATTTAATGAAACATTTATATCACATGACCTAGAAAAAAAAACTAATATCATAGATAAAAACTTCATTCATTATACATTTTCTACAAGCTATTTCGGCAGCACTGAGTTGCTGATACACACTCAAGGCACCCCCAGCCAATCTCAGGGGAATCACAGTGTGTACCCTTTTTACCTCACAAAGGTCGCACGTCAAGAGGACCCTTTATTTTGTGAGGCGTGTATACCCAGCAGTGACCAAGATGTAACCGTTCGCGTCCGTCTAGGTACCTTGCTAGTTGGATTCCGTGCAGAACCGGTGTTTACTGGTTATTGAATTGCTTTACATTGCTGCAACATTATACATCTACTGAGGGCGCAGTACTTTTAAAGGATTTTCCTTATACATCTACAGCGGGCGCAGTAATTTTAAAGGACTTTCCTTACACATTTTCTACAGTAAGAGAACAAAAAGATACAGAAATGTGTCTTTTAAAAAATAAAGTACTTCCAGTAGAAGCAGAAAAAGTAAGAGAATGTTTCTATATGATAGACGGCATTCTCATAAGGAAATGGCGACCATTAGACGCTAGTCTAAATGAAGAGTGGAGAATAATAAACCAAATAGTAATCCCAAAGGTTTAAAGAGAAGAAATACTCAGCATAGCTCATTATGGCAGGTCATTTAGGTATTAATAAGACATTATGACAAAATATTAAAACATTTTTACTGGCCGAATTTGAAACAAGATGTCATCGATCTCTGTAACTCTTGCCACACTTGCCAGGTGGTCAGGAAACTAAATCAGAAGATTCCACCCGCACCTCTAAAACCTATTCCAGCATTTTGGTCCTCTTCCAAAAACCAGAGTAGGTAAACACATATCTGCTAACTATTATGTGTGCATCAACTATTTCCCTAAGAAATATTAAGCCAAAAACTATAGTAAAAGCCTTAAAGTTTTTCTGCTCAGTTGGGATCCTATCATCCATTCAATAAGACCAAGGATCAAATTTTATGTCTGGTCTATTTCAACAAGTAATGGATGAAATGTCTATAAAACAATAGTATTTATCATCCAGAATCACAGGGAGCTCTTGAACGTTTTCATCAGACAATCAAGTGCATGATTAGAAAATTCTGTTTCGAATATCAAAAAGATTGGGATGGAGTTCATTTTGTTTTGTTCGCTGCAAGAGAAGCAGTTCGAGAATCTCTTGGTTTTAGTCTGTTTGAACTTGTTTTTGGACATACAGTGAGAGGTCCTTTAAAACTTCTAAAAGAAAAATGGCTAACTGAAAAAAATGATATGCCTCTCTTAGATTATGCATCAAATTTTAAGGAAAAATTATATACTGCTTTCAAAACAGCGCAGGAAAACTTTAAAAAATTCTCAAGTTAGAATAAAAAAATAACGAATAGTAAATATCGTAGTTTCCAAGTAGGAGATTAAAGTATTAGTATTTTTGCCAATTCCAAATCATTCTTTACAAGCAAAATATTGTGGACCATATGAAATAGAACAGAAAATTAATGATGTGAATTACATTATACGCACTAAGAATGTTAAGAAGAGTTTTAAGAATGAACCCTTTCCGTTTCATCTGGGGTTGGTCCCATTTGGAGAACTGGACCATTTTTTTCCCAGAAAATGTGCCCCCCCCCACTCACACTCACGAAGTTACTTCCCTAATCGAACATACTCCCAAGGTCAATACCTTCCATTTAAGTTTCGTCCTGGAAGTCCAATAGACGTACCTTGATCCCTTGGGAGAGTGCTTTCCCCGACAGTGCTGTACAAAAAGGCTTAGAACAGACGTTTTCTTTGGAATCTCTAGGGCTACCCAACCAGGATACATTTTCCCCCATTACGTTTAGGAACAGATGAAATGCTTCAAGGACATGGTAGAGATTCAGGATGGAAGTTACTTATTATTTTTCTGTGACTGACCAGTTTTGATACTACTACATTTTATCGCTAAAAATACAGATATTATTTTTTTCGCCACCTGTCATCCAAATCAGAGGGAGAAATCAGTATTTTAAATTATTAATTTGTTGACTCTTCAATGTTGCTTTAATTAAAAAAAAATGTTTTATTACATTCTTTTTAAGAAAAGTCATTATGTTAATTTATTTTGTACTATAAAAAAAGTATTTGACATTTAAGAAAAACAAAAAAAGTCAATTGTCTTCCCTTGTTGATCTCATATTTACACCAGGTGTCGTTAGTGGCGTAAGCATCACAACAGATTAGCCAGAGTCCCCTCGAAGCATGCAAATTTACCGCATGTTTTGGATAGAGTGGTGGAGAATTTGAAATAATTGAAATTTTCGTCTCCCCTCAGGAGTTCGACAGATGTGGATACCACGTCGTCTAATTTTTAAGTTGGACCCTACTGTAATAACTAAAATCAGACCCATCTTCAACTAGTTTGACCAGAGGAGGTAGGTTGTCACTAAATGAAGCAGCGTATTCTGGGGTTAATGTAACTGTCGGGTTAGTGTTAACCAAGGACATTTTAAAATTATTGTTGGCATTTAGAGTTAACAACTACGTGTTACTAGTGGACATCCGCCGAGCATTCCTGATGGTTCGGCCTAAGCTGAAGACGGACAAGAACCGATTTTGCTTCTTTCTAAGGGAAGATCATTTGCGCCGCTTCCGGTATACCACACTGATATTTGGATTTACCTCTAGTCCATTTGTATTGGGGTGCATCTTGAAATTACATGCAACTAAATACCCACAGGATGCTTGCCGCAGAATGACAGAGGATCTCTTATGTGGACAACCTTGTGACATCCGTGGCAGACCCAACATTTGCAGAAAGTCATTCGCTTGAGCAACTCCAACTGTCAGACGTTCTACATTAGGATGGAGGAGGATGGTACCCTGAGTGTCAATGAGAAAGAACAGGAGAGGATATTGGGATACCGATACTCCCTGCATTTGGAAGAGTTGTATGTGTCCCCCATAAAGTGTAATCACAAGGTCTTAACAAAGAGAGGTGTTGTTTCAGAAGCAAAGATTTTTAATCCCTTAGCTCTATCTGCCAGTAAGTATTCACAGCCGTGTGCTTATCAGATCCATGTGGGAGAATGGTTTGGGTTAGGACAATCCTTTCCAGCCTACCATTCTGAACAATTGGAAAGAGCTTGCTGCAGACCTCTCAGGATTGAGTGACCTACATTTTTTCTCAAAGGGCCTTTGTGGTGGGGCTGGCAGGGGATATGTAATTTTTTGCGATACTTCCAAGGAGGCATATGGGTTTGCTGCGTACATTGGGCAGAGAGGTCGATTTTCCTTAATGTTCGCAATGGCTAAGGTTGCACCAATGAGAAACAAAACTTTGCCTGCTTTGGAATTGATAGCCGTTTATTTATTTATTTATATTTTTTTTGCCTTTAAGTTACTGCTATATTGCTCAGGACTACAGCTCTAAGCTAGCGATTGAGTACCTACAGGAGCCAATCAGAAGATGCGTGCCAGTTAGTGTTCGTGAATTGGATCTTTTGGATCCTAAGGTGTGGATTTGATCTAGAGGAAGAATTGATCAATGTTCATACCTTACTTATTATGATAGGGAAACATCATCCTGTGACCAAACTCATTATTTTGGATTGCCATAAAAGGTATCGTCACCTTGGAACTGGGTCAACTAACAGAATCGAGACAGTGATTACTAGGTCCCACAAGGAAGGCAGGCTATGAATAAGGTGCTTGCTACTTGTCCTAGATGTAATTCAAAACCGGTTACTAGTGCAGAGAGGGATCCGGACGTAACTCGGCCACTGCTCGGCTGTCACCGGAACACTGATGTCAACAGCCGAGCGTCGCCGTAACATAAAGCTGAGCCACTGAAAATGAAGCGCAATGTTTTTCAACGCAGCGCACATTGCAAATTCAAAGCAGCAGACGACAATTTAGAAGAGGAATAAAAGATAAAAGAAAAAGTTAAAAAAACCCATACACCCGTTCCTACATTAACGGAAAAGACACAAGTTATTAAATTCAGGGCAGGGAGAAAAAAAAGTATAAAAATTAATTTCACATCTTTATGTGACCAACTCAAAACCCCAGCCAGGAGTACTGGATTTTTGCCAACAAAAAAAATTAAAGAGCAAGGTCAAAAAACGTGTTCGTAATGTGGACACAGCTGTCAGCTTATAAGAGCAAAAGTCAGCGATGGCTATGCCTGGAGATGTCAGGCTAGCAATTGCCGAACGTATAATTCACTAAGGACTGGCAAATTTTTTGCCAAGTCCAGGCTTACAATAGCAACAATTATCAAAATCATTTACCTGTGGGCCTACCAGCAAGCCATGAAAAAAGATCTCCAACGCAAATACGGTTTAAGGTCATCACACACCATCGCCGATTGGAAAAATTTCCTGAGGGATATCTGTGGACAATATTTTCTCAGAAATCTCCGGCAGATAGGGAGCCCGGGCTATACGGTGGAAATAGACGAGGCAGTATTCAATCGCCGAAAACATAACGTAGGCCAACTAATCACACAGGTCTGGGTCTTCGGTGTATACGACCCCGCCGAAAAGGAGGGTTTCTTGGTTAGTGTACCAAACCGGAATGCAGAAACCCTCCTTCCCTTAATAAAACAGTATATTCTGCCGGGGACCACGGTCGTATCAAACTGTTGGAAGGCATACAACAAAGTGAGGGAAGAGGGGTATCGCCATTTGACGGTGAACAACTACAGCCTTCATTTTGTAGATCTCGAAACAAAGGCTACGACGAATCATGTGGAGCGAATATGGAAGGAAGTGAAACAACGCAACAAAGTTGAATGCGGGACCAACCGGAAGCTTTTGGACATATCTGGAGTTTATGTGGAGGAAAAGATTTGGTAATGCTCTGTTTGTCTCAATATTAGCTCAAATCGCCGAAAGCTACCCGGTTGATGACAAGCTGCTCCCTTGCACATCTGCGAACACCTCTGCGTCCACTTTGTCGTCGTGTGATGCCATCCAACAGTCTAAGGAAACAACAACATACCCCCCCCCCCCCTCAAAAAAAGAACAAATGTTTCACTTTTTACGTTTTTCTTAAAAAAAAAAAAAAAAAAAAAAAAAAAAAAAAAAAAAAAAAAAAGGTATATGGAATATCTTCTGGAGCTAGGAAGAAAAATTTCTGGACATTCTTGACTCCAGACAAGAAAAAAAAATGAAGGTATTTGGAAGAATCTGGATGAAAATGGCAGATACAAATCAGGACTTTAACTAATAGCAAAAAAAGAGATATTGGAGCATATGAATGTGCTGATAAATTATTTGGTCAGCATTTATTACGTGCATCTGATCAAGTCATTTGGGTTGGAGCTGACATTCCTAGCAAAAGGGGGATACAGATTGCAATCAAAAGAACATTTGAAAATGCTTCCTGACACATCTACAAATGTATTTCTTGACAATATGACTAGACAATTACTATCCAAATAGCCGATTAGTTTTTAGAAAATTTCTCTCTATATGAAGTTGCCAGTAAATATGAAAAAGTATCTACTAAACTTTCTAATGCTGACGAAGCCAATAGAATAAAAATGATCAATGACAGATTATTTTAGGCAAGTCAAGCAAAGAATTGTAAAGTCTCCAAATGTTTCTTTTAATAAGGAAAACAAAGATATTTTCACAATTTGCTTTTGTTGTTCAAACCTTGGAAAAGAGAAAATTATTTAATAAATGGTTTTCATACTAGGTACGGGCAAAATGAATGCCGATGCTCAAAATGTATAAACATTTTGACCCCTCCCTTAATGAGCTGTTAACTAGTATACGACAAAAAGATGATAAAGAAAATTCCAGGGAAATTGTAGGGAAAGGGGGGGGGGGTCATTTCCTGACTGAAAAGCAACAGTTGAACAAATGCTTTATAAAAAAAAAAAAAATGGGTACTCTTGCATAATTTAACCAGAATTCTCATGAATTCCCATCAAGCATGCATCGGGCAAAACTGGCAATCATCGGTGTCAGCCAAGCATCATAGCAGACATAGACTAATGAGAATAAAAAAAAAATAAATAAAAACTACAATTAAAGACAAATAACAAAAAAAAAAAAAAAAAAACTGCCCGAAAAATGAAAAGATATTTATTTTATTTTAGTATTTAATTGTTTTTTGTTTTGTTTTTTGCAAAATATCTATCAACAGAAAGTTTTTTTTTTTTTTTTTTTTTTTTCAGAAAAGATTTTTTTTAACCATAATTGTTAGGTGTACTCTTTTGTAACTATTTTTTTTATTTTTTATTTCATTTTTTTTTTTTTTCAAGACTTTTCGTTCAGTCAAGTCTTTTTAGTGAGGGGGTTAAAAAAAAAAAAGATTTTTTTTTCGGTTGTTAATTTCCACCGGAAGAACTTTCGAGATGAAGATATCTCAATGCGCTAGAAACCAGCAGAAAAACTTTTTGAAACAAAAAGATGCAAAAAAAAAATAAATAAATAAAATAAAAAATAAAATATTTTAATTCAATAAGTAACACACTTTTGCCACGTATGTCCTACTAATTGTCCAAACACTCTCTTTATTAGGGCCTAGACTAGGGTAAGTATGAGTGTTGATCCTTTTCCCGACTATTTTTTTCATCGGCACTAGGAGAGCTCCCAAAGATGCTCAGTCCACCTGTTTGTTTTGTCTCCTGTCTATATTACCCCTTATGTATTATATCATGGAAGACGCCATCCATCCCTAATGACCCCCAACCCTACGTTATTTTTTGCTGCAATGCTGTCCCTTAGGTCCCCCACTCCCCATTAGGGAACGACCTGTTTGCTTTCACCCTTTTTTGGGGAGACTGGAAGACAGTGGGAGCTCCATTTGATTATTAGCGAGTAGGTTGGGAGGGTCCCCTTACTAATCTGCGCCCATAGGCATTTTTTTTAGTTTTATTTTTCTTTCTTTTTGGGTGTTTCTTAGTTTGCCCTCCTCCCTTTCATATATATATATATATATTATATATATTAGATAAACTAATAAAGTACTTGTTTTCATGCAAGTCTAGCCTAGCTTAGCAAAGACCCCCTCATACCCCACTACTAGCCCTGGTGCGTAAGCTGCATCGGACCCCAAATGAAGCCTTGGTAGTAGATACCATGTTTAACCGCATGTTATGAATACTTACCCGCACTTTTCGGATTTGGTATCTCTTCCGACAGCATCCGATTTTTGACCACTTGACCACTCGTACATTTAAGGTTTTTTTTTTCATTTGGCTACTCCTTCTTTGGGTGAGTGATCCCTTAAGTATTGTTTTTGTTTTGTGCTCCTATTGGGCTTCTTTTTATTAACTGTTGTTTTCTATTTGTTACAGGTAGTCCAGTGTCTGGAACCAACTTAAGCAGTCGGCAGGGCTAAGGGAAACTGACGTGCCTTTTTAGGTGAAGGTCCACCAAATCAGCAGGTTAGCAAAGGGCACTGAGCCAGCAACTAAAGGGAGCAGGCCTCTGCTCCGGGACACAATGGGAGACGCCCCTAATGTAGGGTCCGTGAAGCAGTGATGTTATGCAGGGTTGCACAGGT
Organism: Euprymna scolopes; assembly: GCF_053919585.1. Taxonomy (NCBI): domain Eukaryota; kingdom Metazoa; phylum Mollusca; class Cephalopoda; order Sepiida; family Sepiolidae; genus Euprymna; species Euprymna scolopes. The sequence continues at coordinate 36,060,187 of NC_136514.1, forward strand.
ACCGTCTTAGTTCCAAAAACAAAACAAAAAAGACATTGTGGCTTCACAGTAAGTGAAGTAATGGGTCCATTCTCGCATGGAAAATATGCTATTTGTTAATAATTTCCCAAGCTATTCATGTGTTGCAGGGCCAGCCGTCCGGGGGCAATCAACCCAACAACTAACAAGGTAGACACGGACAAAAGTAAACAGCAAAAAGGCAAAGAACGACAGACAGGTTGTTTGGTTAAAGACGAGGGTTCGCCTTTCATTTGCAAAGGAAGTGAAAAATGCTGGTTGTCCGGAAGACAGTAACACATAATTTGGACATATCTCTGACAGCATCAGTAGACTGGAGATCCTTCTGTTCTGAAATTACCAACGAGTGGATAAACAAACAAAAACCGATAGGAGTAAAACTAGGATTATGAGATTCGCAGCAGACTAAGGAGGTATCGAGGAGAAAAGGTTACTGCTCAGTTGTTTACTATATTACAGGACCAAACCAGAGTATATGATGGAGATCAAAGTTTGTTTAACAAAATTACAGCTTTCTCCTTCTTCCGGAATTGAAGCAGAACAGATGGAAGAGTGGTTGTCTAAACAAATGATTTTCCAGAAGGAAATGGAAGACATTGCTGCTGTTCTGATTCCGGTGGGTTCTACCCAAGATCAGACTCTTCGGATGCTACTGATTTCCTCCTCCGTTATAGTGAAACCATCGCAACTCCAAATCGTGGGACCAACGTTCAGTGGCCTAGAGATGAACAAGGACCGCATGGAATTTTGTAACTTCCTGTCGCACTTTGAGAACTGTGTGGCAGATATGGCAACAGATGCCGAAAGATTGAATTTTCTCAAATGTTCGCTATTTAACAAACCCTTGTTATTAATTAACCATTCGAGTGTAACAAATGGTAATTATCAGATTGCTCTCAACATCCACAAAAGAGAGTACTTGGATATTGACAAAATTATCAATGTTTTTCAGGATATCATAGACTATATTCACAAACGAGAAAGGTAGTACTCTGACCCAAGATGTTTTTTATGAAAAACTGGATTGCTACTAGGTGAATTAGGTAGGTCCTTCTCTTGTGACATTTTTGAGGACCTCTCTGCTGAGGAACGACTTTTGGTGAAAATAATCTTCTCGAAATTTCCCCGAGAATTGAAGGGAGCTGTCTGGGAGAACGATACTTCCATTGTCTTCTGTATTAAGAGATACTCGTGAGGCCATTAATGATTACTCATCAAGGGATGTGAGGAGCTTCGGCCTCCTGTTGATATCGATCATGGTTCATCTAGGAACTTCCCTCCTAAATCTTGAAACACTTATGTTCACAAGGACGCTTCTTATTAGATGGCTTCGGACTTGGGAGCCTCTTGCAATCTTCCATTTATAATATGTGTAACCTTTTTTAAAAACAGCAAGACTGTTTCAGCTAATTGCTGGTTACATACCGGTAGTGGACGCACCTATTTATCTGGAGAAGTTTAAAAAAACCTTGGGATGTTTGGAGTACTTCAGCTTTGACTGTAATCTGAAGCTGTCTACTCTGCTGGGAGAATGTTAGAGGCGTTTTCCGAAAGGTAATTATACTGCATATTGACATAGGCACTGGCATTAGTGGATGAAGCGTTGGATTTAGCTGTTTATGTACCACAGTTGGATTCTCTGCTGGACAAATTTCGGGAGACTAACTACTCCCTTGCCGGAAGATTTGACCAGGTTTCTGGTAAAGTGTATTAAGGGCATAGCTGGGCTCAATTTTATTAGATGCTTAGGCTCCTAGCAGTTGGTGCCTGTTTGCAGGGATGATTCCCTTTGGTGAAGTAGAGTCTTTCTGCTCTCCTGACCAGTCATTGCCTGTTTTGAGTACTTCCTTTCTGTTTTGCATAATACTGCACAGGTTAAATCTTTACAGTTGTGTTTTGTTTTCAAGAAAGAAGCAACACACTTGGATACTCGTTTCCCAATAGCCAAGTCTAGTAGGGACTCGATCGGATGTTCAGCGTAGAGTCTTTAGGACCAAGCAAGAGCGATTCTCCGATTATGATCAGGAAAAAAATAACCATATTCCAGAAGTCTATTGTCCTGAGAGACAACAAGTATTATGTACAGTTGGCATGCGGATAAATTTTCAAGGGTTCCATCAAACCATGCAGTGTCCCTGCATATTCTGGACCGTGTGGCTCGAAATTTGGAGAAGGAGATCCAGCAGGAAGTATTTGGAGAGGTTTCAACAGTAAGAGCAAGAAGGCATTTTCGAGATCTTTGTCCCTCCTCATCTTTTCAAGAATTATACTTGGATCCCGCATCAACCCGTCCTTAAAACAAATCCCACATCGACAACTAAATTAAATCTGGTCTTTAACTGTAGCCTGAAAACTGGTGACTCAATGTCTTTTAATGAAGAAGCCTATCCAGGATTGAATATGACTGGCACCATGCTAAGATTGTTACTGTCTTTCAGGATTGATGAGCATGTTCTCCTGGCGGATATCAGAAAAGCCTTTCTGATGATTTGCTTGGAATTAGAGGCTGATCAGAACAGATTCTGTTTCTTTCTAAAGGACGGGGACCAGTTGCGTTGTTTCCACTATACGACAATTATTTTTGGATTCATTTCTAGCCCTTTTATCTTGGGCTGTGTACTCAAATTCCATGTGGTCCAGTTTCTTGCTGATCCATGTAGAACCATGATGGAGAATTGTTTCTATGTGGACAACTTGGTAACAACCTAGTCAAATCTCAGAAGGTTGGCAGATTTATATACTCAGGCCAGAGAGCAACTGTTGAAGGTTGGATTTGAACTGCAATCATGTAGCTCTATTTGTCCTTCCCTTAGGGACCAGATGAACCACGACGGTACCTTAAGTACACATGCCAGTGAATGGGAAAAGGTTTTGGGCTATCGGTACAGTCCCTTTTTGGAAAAAATCTGTTTCCTCAGTTGAACCCTGTGCCGATGCCTCAACTAAGAGACAGATCCTGTCGGAAGCCACTAAAGCGTTTGATCCCCTGTCCCTCTGTTTTCCGATGACAATACAGAGTAGAGTTCTAATTTGTGAATTATAGAAGCGAGTGCTAGGATAGGATGAACGAGTCCCAGTCACAATGGAGAGTTCTTGTGCGGAATCTCTCCAGCCTGACTGAAATTCACTTCAATCAGCAAGCATTTGGTCAGAACAGGGTTGGAGTTTTTTTTTTTTTTTTTTTTGATACCTCAGCAATGGATTTGTTGCCTATGTTATGCAGAAACATTGGTCAGAATTGGTCTGTGCTAAGGCTAAGGTTGCGCCCAAGAAGAGCAAGAGTCTTCCGACCCTAGAACTAATGGCAGTGTATCTTGCCCTGAAATGTTTACCGGCTATCTTGAACAGCTGTAAAGGGTTCCTCCCTTCTAAATTATATGTGGCCAGCGATGCCCAAGTGGTATTATCTTGGATCCTTTCCCGTTCTATGACAAACATTTTTGCAAGGAACAGACTACAAGATGTAGTGCAACTGAGTTAAGATTTGGAGAGCAAGTTTGGCCTTAGTCCTTACTTCAAATATATCCACAACCCAAAATCCTGCAGACCTAGTCACCTGAGGATTGTCATTTAAGAAGTTCAAATTGAATTTTGAGTTTTGGTGCAATGGACCTGCCTGATTATATGGCGTGGGAAAACGTTGGCCAAATCAGAATTTACCTTGTCTCAGCAGTCACAGTCAACAGGTGTGTTTCACTAAACTATCGCAAGGAAGCACTTCTGATGTTGACCTTTCAATGTTGCTTAAATTCGAAAAACGTTTTATTTAAATAGTTTATTTGTGAGAAGTTAAACTTACTTGACTTGAGGAGGTTGGTGATTGGAGGAGAGTCGGGTTCATTTTTGACAGAGCAAATCGGTGACGTTTGATCTACTGCTGCAGCTGCTCCTAATGGAAGTGATTGCATAGATGACTGTTACTGGCTATTTAAAGGATTGCTTCCATTGGGGCAAGGTGCTTAGATGATGTACTCTTTAAGTGAACGTTATCCTCTAATTGGGATATCTTCGGCACAAAGTGTCTTTGCTTGTAGAGATTTCAAGTCCTTTTTCACCAAACATTTAGGTGACATAACATGAAGAAATTGTGACGGTTTCATTCTCGCTAAGGCATTCTTCTCGGAGCCGACCTTTGGTGAGTCTTTCTTGCCAGGTGTTTTATCATAGACTGAAAACAAAATGGATGTTTACAAAAAAGGTGCCAAGTAATTAACTTGGTCCATACAAATAAACCAATCACAAGCACTCTACTAGAATTGTGCGTAGGCGGCTTAAAACAATGAAACATGGCATGTAACTGGAATTTCTCATGCTATCTACTTTCCTTTGGTGTCAGAGAATTTGATATATTTGTTCTAAAAAAAAAAAAAAAAAAAAAAAAAAAAAAAAAAAAATACTTCTACAGTTATCACCGAAAATGGAGATGCTATTTTTTTTCGCGCACTTGTCGCTAAAATCCGAGGGAAAAATCAGTATTTTAAACTATGGCCGAAGTTAGAAATAAATGAAAATTGATAAATGTTACCTTACGCTACAACAGAACAACCACCACTCTAATTTGTTTGTTAGGCATATTCGAGGTCGCTGACAACGAATCTGCTAATAAAATCCACCAAATTTACCGTTTGCATGGTATGAACCCCTAGACCTTGGGACTATTTGTGCCATTTCGCCGCCTTCAGTAGTGTTTTTCTTACATGATACGTTCGCGTGCGAATCGGCGTAGTGGGTGGGATCTTATATCGCGTAGGAATCTTTAAGCAGTCATTTCAAATTTTTTTAATTAATCTCAAAAAAAAGTTTGCACGAGCGGTTTACAAAAACATAACCAAACATTTTATGCTTTTCATTCGGGGGGGGGGGGGGGGTATTCAATTATAGGACTTGTGTAGTTTAACAGGTGCTTCTGCAGTTTAATGAACCAGTTTTCCGTAAATAATGCGTGCGACATTTACCATTTCACAAAAATTGTTTACATTGGGGAAAGGGGCATGAGGGTGGTGGTGGTGCTGAGGCGCGTCTTTCTTACATGAGAAAAACACTTCTGAAGGCAGTGAAATTGCACAAAATAGTCCCAAGGTCTAGGGGTTCATACAATGCAAACGGTAAATTTGCGGAGGGTTTGATTATCAGATTCGTTGTCAGTGACCTCGAATACCCCTAAAAACACCAAATTAGAGTGATCAGTGTTCTGTTGTAGCATAAAGGTAACATTTACCCACTGCTTTTCGAGCTGAACAAACACGTTACATTAAATAAAAACACTAAAAAATTATCCAGTTAAGTAGAAGAGTAACTTATTTTGCCTTTGATAACATTTACTTGTTATATACTAGCAGTTCAGACCTTTTGTCCGGTGAAGGTAGGCTTGCGATATACGGATGTTATATCACGCATAGAGCATGGGTTTAAGATATCTGTATATCGCAAGCCTACCTTCACTGGACAATACCTTAACTTCAACTCCCATCACCCATACAGTATCAAACATGGAATCGCATGCTGCTTACAACATCGAGCAGAAACAATAAGTAGCGATACCATTACATACCACCAAGAAATGGTCAGGTTGAAGAATTGTCTCCGTCGTAACAACTACCCCGATAGCATGCTATCCACCAGACGTGTTAATAGTATAAGAGAGGAGAATGAAACCTAAAAACCTCCAACCATCTGCCTACCATACATACGAGGAATCTCCGAAAAGATTCAGAGAATATGTGTCCCCTAAACATCAGGACGGTATTCAAGAGCGAGTCAACACTCAGACGACACCTGGTATGAGTGAAGCCCCGCATGGAGAACATGACCAAGAAATGCATATACTCCATCCCATGCAATTGCAGAAACGTTTACAAGGGTGAAACATGCTGCCCCCTTAAAGTAAGGGTGGAAGAACACCGAAAAGCGGTAACTAAAGGGGGACGGAAAAATCGGGTATAACCAACCATGTCTGGATGGAGAGGGGGGGACCATCACCCCCTATCCTATGGGATGAAGTAAAAATAATAAACAGAGAGACCCACTGGAAAGTGAGAAAACTTAAAGAAACACCTCACATGCTCGGACATAACAACCTACTGAGCAAACCAAGCATAGAGCTGAATGCAATTTGGACACCTCTGATAGAGAGAGAAAACCTTGAATAACAACAGGTTTAACATTAAGAAAACCAGCTAAAAATTGTGACATATGGCCGAGTGGTCCTAGATGTTGTATCAAAGTTTACAGTTACCCAAAAGTGCCGAGTTCAATCCTGAACGAAGGCAGTGAAAAGTAACATTCAAAACAGAGAATCAGCAACTATGTCCCAGAGCCTAGCTGGAGTCCGAACACGGTACCCCCGTAATAATAATAAAGGGTTGTGTTCGAGACTCCTAACAAACGGTTCCCCAGTTCAATACAAAACACCTGATGAAGGCCGGAGGGACAAAACAGCCAAAATGTTGTGATGATAACAACCAAGATGAGGAAGTCAGTCCGACAATCTCAATCAATGAAAACACCTCATCTCAAAAATACAGACAATTACTGAATAAACATGTTACATTAAATAAAAACACTACAAAAATTATACAATTAGGTAGAAAATTAACTCTTGCCTTTGATAACATTTGTTATATATTTGTTTTGTGATAACTTTTTCGAATCTGTGTATAGTAATTTGTAAATTGTATTTTCTTACGCAGACTTTAGAAAAATGTTTCATTGTAAAAAAAATTCAAAAATATTTGTAAAAAAGTACATATTTTATAAAAAAAATCCAATGTTGCTTTCATGACAAAATTGTTTAATTAAAATCATATTTGGCGGAGTTGTACAACCATCACCCCCAAGCGTAATTTCTATACTGATAGGTTTTTTGAAATTTTTTCACTGGATTATTATTGATTGAACACTAATTAACCAGATTATAAAAAAATTACAAAATTCTGGTAAATCGGTCACCCATTTTTTTTTTTCCCCCTCTTCTAAACACGGAAGTGTCTTTGGAAGATATGAAATGGTCCCATATTGACGAAGCAATATATCGGGAGGCGTACGATATAAAAATTGACAACGGGATGAAAAATTATGAAACATTTCTCCAGCATGTTGTGTAAGAAATTCTGCAGAAATAAGCAAGCTTTTTATTGGACGGTTTCTCCGCCCACGGATTTGTTTTAACCAATCAGATTGCATGTTATAACTGGCTGCCGAGAGTGTTCTTTGGCGCCAATATTCCTTTTTAGATCAGATTCCAGAAAGATGTCGAGGTGAATGAATGTGAATTTCTCACCGGTTTCCAGGAAGAAGTCGAGTTGAACACACGTGGATTTCTGACTCGAATCCTAAAAGACGCAGGGCGGACAGACTGGATTCTCACTCGTAACGAAGCTACAAATTTATTTATCGCTTCTTTACGTTTTAAATGTCCAAATGTGGAGCGGAACTTTAATAATTGCATTTAACAATGTCCTTAAGTTGGGCGAATTTTTATTTGCATGTTTGTGCTTCTATATGATGTCTATCAAAACGAAATTAAGGTCTCCCGTTTGACCTGTCATTTATCCGTGATTGGACAGTATTCTACCAAGGACTCCTAGTGTGTACCTATCTAGCAGCATCCCTCGAGTAAGACATGACCTCCGACCTGCACATACCTCGTCAGTGTGAATTCTACCCAGCATAATATGGCAGATTGCTAAAGATGCATCATCTTCAAGCTAAAATGGACCTTTTTACTTTAATAAAATTTACGTTGAAGTTATAAGGTGAGCTTGTTGTAATTTCTGTATGGTTTTCTTCCATTCTGCCAAGGGCAAAAACGTTGTGAGAGAAATCTCAGTTAGTGGAATTTATAATACTTAGAACCCCCCCCCCCCCACAAACTCACTTTTCAATACTAAAAACTAAAGTTAAAAAAAAAAAAAAAAAAAAAAAAACTTGAAGCTTTATTTTCATAACAAAAAAGTCATGTTCATTCTATTTTTTTTTTCTTTGAGAAACAAAAATACTTTTGACTTACAAATGCGGTAGGCTCATGTCATTTTTACTTTCTATGGTTTTGATATACCCGCGTTTTTATCGGTTACAAAATCGGTGACTGATTTACCAGAACGTAACTAAAAAGTGAGCACCTCTTTCAAATGTCGAAATTTTTTTTTTTTTTTAATTTTTAAATTAGTGTCCAATCAATAATAATCCAGTGAAAAAATTAAAAAAAAACTCCTCAGTATAGAAATTACGCATGGGGGCGATGGTTGTACAACTCCGCCTTATATTTTCTTACGCAGACTTAAATGCTTAGTGTTTTTACTCACTTTCAGAAATTGTTTTTACACGGTTGCCACAGGTCAGGAAATAGTCAGGGGAAAAAAAAAATTTTCAGGGTCAGGGAAAAGTCAGGGAATTTCACTTTGAGTCAGGGAAAAATTACATCTTTGAAAAAAGTCAGGGAAACGTGAAATTTTAAGAGTACTAATTTATTTACTGCCATCTCAGGTGTTTTTCCTATGGTGAAGAATGCGAGCTGTCAATGTGAAGGTAACACAAGAATTTCATTCTCATGTGTAGCCATTGTATTGCCCTGTAGAACAACATTATTTTAACAGTCCACTTACCTTGAAACCTAGCTGAACTGGATTTCCAATGGTTACTGTTCATGGCGTAGCCTGGAATAAGAGGCTAACTGGTGGTGTTGGTACTCTGATCACCTTCGGAAAGAGTCCCCTTAGTAAATGTAACAGAAAAGTACTTAAATCTCCATTTCAATAATACTTGTATTTATCTTTTTCAGAAGTGCTGTGATTTAGAAAGATGAGTAAGACAAGTTTTAACCTTCAGTGGCTTGCAGATCCTAGCTTTTCTTGATGGATAGCAAAACACCCAATGGACAGTCACAAAGCAAAATGTGTCCCTTGTGGAAAGAACATTGAACTGGGAAATATGGGCAGAAAGGCTCCGTCTTCTCATGCAGCTGGAGATAAGCATAAGGCCCGATTGAAATCTTTGCTGAAAGACAAACAAGAACAACAGTCACTTAAAATGCTTTGGGATAGCAATGCTTGTGGAGCTGTTTCATCCGCAGATGCAGAGAAAAAGGCTGCGCCCGTTGCAGGTCAGTTAACAATACCTGAAACACTATAAGGAAAACCACCGGGGCAGCGATCAGAGGCCAAAAATGGGCTTAAAACAAGCTGGCTCCCTTCATGTTAAAAGATTATGTTCTAGAAGCAAATTGTTTGGAAGTCAAGACAGTCATGGAGCATTCTCTTGCTCATCTAGTAGCAACACAGACAAACTGTTTCAACGGATGTTCCCAGACTCTGAAATTGCTAAAAAGTTCTCCTGTGGAAAAACAAAATGTGCATACTTGGTGAAGTATGCATTAGCTCCCTATTTGTTTTCTGTGTCTTTTGATGAGTCCTTTAACAAAGTCATCCAAGAGCAGAGGGATCTCCTTGTAAGGTATTGGGATGAGTTGAAAGGTAGTTACTCGTTATCTTAGGTCATACCCGTGCTGTAGTAGGTGTGTAAGAATTGGGGGGGGGGGGGGATTTTGGACACCCCTAACAAAAAAATATGAATAAAATAGAAAAAACTCGTAAATTTCTCTTTTTAAAGTGGATTGTTTATCTTTATGGAATATACTTCCAAATTAAACTATTAAAGTCATTTAAAAAAATATTTTTTATTTTTTTAAAAAAGTGTTTACAAAGTGCCTGCATACAGCTATTTTGTTTACGTAATGAAATCAATTGAATCTTACGAATTATTTTTTTTCAATTTTTTCATTTTAAAAATCTATCAAAATTTTTCTATTGGTTCAATTTTTACGTTATTTTCAGGTTCAATGTAAAATTTATACTCTTTCCAATAAACCGAATATGATATTTTAGACAAACGGTTTTTTTTTAATCCACCCCCCCCCCATTTCGAAATGTCTATTAAAATGAAAATAAATTTTCTCATCTCAAATTTATATATCACAAATTGAAGATAAAAGATCAATAAATAAAATAAGCTAATTTAAAACAAAATTTTAAAAAAAGTTAGTAATTATCTGTATTTTTGAGATGAGGTGTTTTCATTGATTGAGATTGTCGGACTAACTTCCTCATCTTGGTTGTTATCGTCACAACATTTCGGCCGTTTTGTCCCTCCGGCCTTCATCAGGTGTTTTGTATCGAACTGGGGAACCGTTTGTTAGGAGTCTCGAACACAACCCTTTATTATTATTACGGGGGTACCGTGTTCTGACTCCAGCTAGGTTCTGGGACATAGTTACACCAGTGATGGCGAACATATACATGGAATACTTCGAAGACATGGCCTTAGGTTCAGCTCCCTTAAAGCCAACCATGTGGCTAAGATACGTTGATGACACCTTCATACTTTGGCCGCATCAGGAAGACATCCAGGCTCTCCTAGACCATGTGAACTCAATAAGACCATCGATACAGTTCACAATGGAGAAAGAAAAAGATAACCAATTGGCCTTCCTTGATATACTCATATCACGCACAGAGCATGGGTTTAAGACATCCGTATATCGCAAGCCTACCTTCACCAGACAATACCTTAACTTCAACTCCCATCACCCATACAGTATCAAACATGGAATCGCACACTACTTACAATATCGAGCAGAGACAATAATAACGATACCATTACATACCACCAAGAAATGGTCAGGTTGAAGAATACCCTCCGTCGTAACAACTACCCCGATAGCATACTATCCACCAGACGTGTTAATAGTATAAGAGAGGAGAATGAAACCTAAAAACCTCCAACGATCTGCCTACCATACATACGAGGAATCTCCGAAAAGATTCAGAGAATATGTGCCCCCTACAACATCAGAACGGTATTCAAGAGCAAGTCAACACTCAGACGACACCTGGTACGAGTGAAGCCCCGCATGGAGGAGAACATGACCAAGAAATGCATATACTCCATCCCATGCAGTTGTAGAAAGGTTTACAAGGGTGAAACATGCTACCCCCTTAAAGTAAGGGTGGAAGAACACTGAAAAGCGATAACTAAAGGGGAGACGGAAAAATCGAGTATAGCCAACCATGTCTGGATGGATGGGGGGGGGGGACCATCGCCCCCTATGGGATAAAGTAAAAATTATAAACAGAGAGACCCACTGGAAAGTGAGAAAACTTAAAGAAACAGCTCACTTGCTCGGACATAACAACTTACTGAGCAAACCAAGCATAGAGCTGAATTCAATTTGGACACCTCTGATTGAGAAAACCTTGAATAACAACATAGGTTTAACATTAACAAGATCAAAGTGTAGTATCTGTTCTCCAGATGCTGCACTTCAATTTCTTGTTCTTTGTCAGTGGAGGAGAAAAGTAACATTAAAAACAGAGATTCAGCAACTATGTCCCAGAGCCTAGCTCGAGTCCGAACACAGTACCTCCGTAATAATAATAAAGGGTTGGGTTCGAGACTCCTAACAAACGGTTCCCCAGTTCGATACAAAACACCTGATGAAGCCAGGAGCATAAAACGGCCGAAACATTGTGACAATAACAACCAAGATGAGGAAGTCAGTCCGACAATCTCAATCAAAAAAAAAGTTATTTGCAAATTGACCTGTAAAATCCAAAGTTTAAAACCTTTTTAAAACCACGTTGATTTCTTTTTAAAATGAAACCTTATAATCTAATATCGCACAGAAAGCTTCGTTTTATTACGAAAATTATTTCTATTTCATTCAATGTTTGTTTTTTGTTTTTTTGTTTTTTAAAAAAAAAAAATTAATTCCATAAAGTGGAAATTAAATATATTAAATCAAAAACTTACGTATTTCTTTGAGAAAAGAAGAAAAAATTCTTTGAATGGTATTTTTTTTTTTAAAGGCAAAAACGTATAAGCAAAATGTCACTAGCTTTCAGCTATGGAGGCATAAATTTCTTCACGCGCAAGGCTAGACCGCTAACGTGAACGTGTGGTTTTTACGTGCTTCTGATTATCCGTAGTTCAAAACAAAATTAATCACCAGTTCAGCGTTTGGCTAAACACCGACAGATGCTTACGTGATGGGGGACTTTCAAATACTGGTTTATAAAAATTCTTTTATTTAAAAAATACATGGAATTTAAAATATAAATATAGATAAATTCTTAATGAAGAATGGAACTACACATTTAATACTATTTTTTTTTATACGTAAGTGATTTTTTGGCATTTATATATACATATATTTATCGAAGCAAATCAAAATATGTTGATTTTCTTTAAAAATTTTTTAAAGAAAACCGATTTAAAAAAACAAATATTGCATAATTTGCTATTAAACCTGTTATTGTGTTTTTTAATTTGGTTTTTGCTCCTTCTTCTATATATATAAATCTCAAAAATATGTATGTATGTATGTAAGTTTGTATGTAACGCTAGAACTTTTGATAGACACAACCAAACTTGACAAATTTGGTATCATATTGAACCTCTATCCTCCGGGCGAAAAATATCGAAATTTCACGTCAAACGGGCCACTAGAAGTGGGTCAACTGATCAGTTTTCTGCAAGGGAGGCCCCCAAAAAACCTGTCATTTTAATGTTATTCATTACGTATTTCTTACAATTTAAAATCGAATCTAATGATATCATTAGGTACTTTAAAAAACGCTGTGTCATGTCACGTGACGTGACGTCAGCTCAGTTTAATGTCGGCTGCGATGAGGTACATTTAAGCTGCCTTCGAGGAGTAATTGATACTATAACACAGTTAAATATTAGTTTTCGAGTCGAAACGTTATTACCAACCGATTTATCGCATTTCAAAACGCAGAATTCCAAAATTACACAAAAATTGACATAGGGAAAATATTATTATTATTGCTTGAAGTTTTTTACCGGCGAGAATCGCTTTGCTATAGTTTAACATGCTTTAGCCATTTTTTTTTTACCTCCTACCTCTGTTAAACTGTAGGGGGAGAGGGGTTGCAGTATGAGGCCGCTTGAATACACGAAAATTACTTTTATACGAGTTTGTTTTCCTTTTTCAATTTTGAACTACTTAGTATTCTAACGTTCAAACATACTTTGAATTTAAACGATTCGAGAAATAAACCTGAGCCAATCATAATTGTCATTTGTAATCAAACTTTACATTTTATATTTGAATCTCATTCGCGCCATTTCCATGAAATAATATAGATATATATCAAACTATACCATATTTTTATCAGCAGCGAATTGATTTTCATGTAAAACGTTTTCATGTTTTTTCATGTCAGTAATTTTTAATATATTTTTGTAATTATCATTGTGATGACTTCATAATATAATTTTTTTACCCAGCATTAATAGATATTGACTGCTTTTTTTTTTTTTATTTTAGAACTTAATAAAATTAAGTGTAGACTTTATAATGAAAACCAAATTACCGTTAAAAATGAAAATAATCTTTATTATAAATTTGTTGTTAAATTTCAAATGATTTACGTTTCACGTAACATTCATACAATCTTTTTACACAAACAAATAAACTCTTTTATTTATAATAAAACTTTTAGTATAACATTTCGCTTAGAACTTCTAATTAAACAACGATTATGATTCTCTGGTTTTTAATAAAAAAAATCATTTAATTCGAAAAACCGTTCTCTAAGATTGTTAAAAAAACAGATAGTTACATTCGACAGTTTAAATGCTTTCAAATTCGTTTTCATTTCACAAACTCACTAAAAAATTAATTTTTTATTAATTCTGATAGATTGTTTCTGTTTGCTTAATAGTTAAGGGGGTGGTTATGCACTTCTTTTACCGTGCTATTCTTAGTTTTAAGTTACATTCAAGTTACAAACGGTAACTAAAAGGCAGAAATTCCAAAAAAAAAAAAAAAAAATATATATATATTTCTGGCAACATTTATTTATTTATTTATTTCATATGCTAATATTTTTTGGAAAAAATATTTTGTTTCCATGTTTTCAGATTTTACAGTAAACTTTATTAAATATTCTTAGAACATACAGAATTAAAAATCATATTTTTAAATATTCACCGCATGACAACACTTGGGTTTGAATTACAAACCAATTGAGACCTTTATTTAATTGAAACGAATAAAAAATACTTTCAGCCCCAAATACTCATAATTGCCCCCCCCCAACTTGGTGGCCAGAAAGTATGTTATCATTTTATGTTTAATTTACACATTAAAATTATTATTCGCAGTAAAGAAATATATTTATTTTATGAAAACTACTTATCTGCCCTATATTTAAATGTGATATTCATTTTAAGCATCCCTGGAAACCTATAAAAGACTGCACCCCTCTTCCACATTTGATAATACATTCTACTAAACATGTATACAATTGTTCCTTTTTCGTTGCAGTTTGCACAATCTTTGCCGACTTGAATAGAAACAGTTACAAATATATAAGCATTTTTATTATAAAAGTTTTATTTGTTTATTTGACTTTGCTTTTTACGTTAACAATTTTGTTGCTACATTTCACTTTTATTATTGTATTATTAAACATACATTTCTTATAAGAAACGTTTTTATATTAAAAAAAAAACAAAAAATGCCTAGGAGATCAGCATCATCATATGGAAGGGCAGCAGCAGCGCGTGAACAGAAACGAAGGCGGTCAGAAGAAAGTGCAGAAGCTCGAGGAGAACGCTAGATGTTTAATCGAATCAGGATTGCAAACAAAAGAGAACATGAAAGTGTGGCCGACAGACAAACACGTTTGACTGCTAGCAGTCGTCGCATGGCTACAATAAGAGAAAATGAAAATGAAGACGAAAGAGAAATTCGACTAATGGCTAATAGCAGCCGCATTGCTGCAATAAGAGAAAATGAAACTGAAGACGATACAGAAATTCGTCTAATGGCTAATAGCAGCCGCATTGCTGCAATGAGAGGAAATGAAATTGAAGACGAAACAGAAATTCGTCTAATGGCTAATAACAGCCGCATCGCTGCAATGAGAGAAAATGAAACTGAAGACGAAAGAGAAATTCGTCTAATGGCTAATAGTAGTCACATGGCTACAGTGAGATCACAAGAGACACAAGAAATACAACAGAATAGGAGAATGGCTGATCGAACCTATCAGTCAACACGCAGAACTAATCTAAGACCCGAGAGACATTAATTGGTTGATGGAAGCATTTTTTTATGATGCAGAGAAACATTATAACACAGACCCGAAAGTAATAATTGGGGAAATGGACAACATTTGTGGACATTGTGGTGCCAAAAATGGATTGCTGAAAGACCTGGTTTGTGTTGCTTGGGAGGTAAAATCAATTTGCCAAAAATACAAGATCCTCCAGAAGTTCTGAAAACTTTACTGACACAGGATATAACAAAAGCGAAACAATTCAGAAAAAGTCTTCTAAAATACAACTCTCCCTTTCAAATGACATCTTTTGGAGCTTCTAGAAATGTTACTGAATTTGGATTCTTTACCACTTACAAAATACAAGGTCAGTGTTATCACTTGATGGGTGATCTGCTTCCATTACCCGGACATTCTCATGAATTTGTGCAGGTTTATTTTATGGGTGGCAACAAATCAGAAGCACAGCAAGGATGCACAAATGTGCAAGGTGGATTGAACTTGGAGATTGTCATGGAGTTGCAGAACATGCTTCACCAACACCATAAATATGTTGGAATTTTGAAATATGCAATTGAACAGATGCAACATAGTCGTAATCATAAGGTCATCATCAAAGCAGACAAACGTCCACCATCAGAACATGCACGGAGATACAATGCACCTACGGCCGATGAAGTTGCAATCATAATGGTGAGTGAACAACATGAATACAGGGACATTGTTTTGCAATTAAGAAGTGGACAACTGCGTCGTATACCAGAAACTCATAGAGCTTATGATGCACTCCAATACCCACTTATGTTCTGGAATGGACAAGATGGATATCATTTTCAGCTGTGGCAGAGGAATCCACAAACAGGTCTCAATACAACTCGATCTGTAACATCTAAGTGTTTTTATGCATTTCATTTTATGGTGCGAGACGGATTCAATCATGTATTATCTTTAAAAGAAGTGACCAGTCAGTTCATGGTGGATATGTATGCAAAAATAGAAACTGAAAGATTACATTTCATACAAAAAAAATCAAAAAAAATTAAGGGTGGAAGAATATATCCATCTGCAAGATGCTATGAATTGTGATGGTGACCCGAGAAATATTGGACAACCAGTTATCTTGCCTTCCAGTTATACAGGAGGACCACAATATATGCATCAACAGACTCAAGATGCAATGACTTATGTAAGAAAATTTGGACGAGCTGATCTTTTCATCACATTCACATGTAATCCAAAGTGGAGTGAAATTACTAATGAACTTTTTCCACATCAAAAAGCCAAGGATCGCCATGATTTGATTGCTCGAGTGTTCCATGAAAAACAAAAGAAACTCCTCTGGCTTCTCAAAGAAGGACGAATTTTTGGTGAACTTAGTGCTTATATAACTACGATTGAGTGGCAAAAGAGAGGCCTTCCGCACTCTCACACCCTGATTTGGTGTAAAGATAATATTAATGTTGAGGACATAGACAAAATAATTTCGGCTGAACTGCCAAATGAAACTACTTTTCGAAATAATAAAAACTCAATTAATCCATGGACCATGTGGAGTCTTAAATCCAGAGTCACCCTGTATGGAAGATCGTAAATGCTCCAGAAGATATCCAAAGCCTTTTATTGGAGAAACACAAACTGACAATAATGGCTATCCTCTTTATCGCAGATGTTCACCAGAAAATGGAGGCGAATCAACAACTTTAGTTGTTAGAGGACAAATAACAACCGTGGACAATCGATGGATAGTGCCTTATAATAGTTTCTTATGTAAAATTCTGAAGGCACATATTAATGTGGAATTTTGCAACTCCATCAAAGCCCTTAAGTACATAACAAAATACATAAACAAGGGTAGTGACATGGCAACTTTCAGTATTGGTGACGAGGGTGCAAGGAATGAAATAAAGTTTTATCAGACAGGAAGATACATCTCCAGTAATGAAGCAATATGGAGGATCTTTGGATTTGAAATCCACCAACGATTTCCAACCGTTGTACATTTAGCAGTACATGTTGAGAATGGACAGAGAGTTTATTTCAATGAAGAGACTGCACATAATTTGGCGCAGACACCACCAGAAACAACCTTAACTGCATTTTTTAAACTATGCCAAGAAGATGATTTCGCTAGATCTCTCATGTATACTGAAATTCCTACATATTATACCTGGAGTAAGCAAAAAAAGTGGGTTCGTCGTAAGCAAGGACAAATTGTGCCAGGTCATGACATCAAAGCATCTGACGCCATTGCCCGTGTTTATATTGTGCATCCTAATAACAGAGAATGCTTTTATTTACGATTGCTTCTCCATATTCGTGGACCAACATCTTTTGAGGATCTCCGACGCTTTGAAGTTGGACTGTGTACAACATACCAAGAAGCATGTGCTGTACGTGGACTTTTGAAAGACGATGAACACTGGCGGAAAACTTTACAAGAAGCATCAGTCTCACAAATCGCCAATCAAATTAGATAATTATTTGCAATTATGCTTACAGCCTGTGAGATTGAACAACCACATTTGCTCTGGAATGAATTTAAAACTGATATGTCCGAAGATTTTCTTCATCAAGCCCAAATGCGAAATGAGAATATGGCAATTGCATTTTCGCCTGAGATATTTAATCTATCTCTTGCTGACCTATCCCGTCGAGTCCAAGCATTTAACCGTACGTTAACGAATTGTGGAATGCCAGAGCCTGCGGATATTATGAATGTAAACCTCAGAATACAGCAAGAGACTTATGACTATGATGTCTATGACCAATTCATTCAGGAAAATGAACCTCGACTTGTGGATGAGCAAAAGAATATTTACGAGAGCATCTTGGAAAGCATTCATCATGATCACGGAACGACATTATTTATTGATGCCCCAGGTGGAACTGGCAAAACTTTCCTGTTAAATCTGCTCCTTGCAAAAGTTCGTCTCACAAACAATATTGCCCTTGCAGTGGCATCCAGTGGAATTGCAGCAACACTTTTGGATAGTGGTAGAACTGCTCACTATGTTTTCTCTCCCATTGGACCTTACTCGACAGGAAAAACCATTGTGTAATATTAAAAAAGATTCAGCAAAGGCTAAACTACTGCAAACCTGTAAATTAATAATCTGGGATGAAGCAACAATGAGTCACAAAAAAGCTATGGAAGCAGTAGATTCTACACTACAGGACCTAAAAGATAACACACAAATAATGTATGGAGTGACTTTGGTTTTTGCTGGTGATTTCAGACAAACCCTTCCTATTGTTCCTCGAGGAACCAGAGCTGATCAAATGAATGCATGTCTCAAAAACTCCTATTTATGGCATCATATTAAAACAATGAGTTTAACACTAAACATGCGAGTACATTTACATGCTGATGCTGCTGTTGATGACTTTGCCACTCAACTTTTGCAAGTGGGTAATGGACTTCTGGACAAGGACTCCTATAACCAGATTCAAACAGAAGAGGAATTTATAATGAGAATTTTTCCAGATCTTCATAATTTTCATACGGATATCAATAGGCTAAGTAGCTGTGCAATTTTAGCAGCAAAGAATGAATCTGTAAATGAAATAAATAGCAGGCTGTTGAATAGATTACCTGGAGAAATCATATTATACAATTCAGTTGATACAATCTGTTCACAGGACGAAGTAACAAATTATCCGACTGAGTTTCTTAATAGTCTTGAACCACCAGGAACGCCTCCACATAGTCTGTTTCTAAAACTTGGAGCACCAATAATGTTACTTCGCAATCTTGATCCACCGAAACTCTGCAATGGCACAAGGCTCACCATAAAGAATATGATGCCTCACGTACTGGAAGCAACAATTATGTCAGGTAAGTATGCAGGAGTACACTGCTTCATTCCCAGAATCCCAGTGAGACCACAAGAATTGCCATTTGAGTTTGAAAGGCTGCAATTTCCTGTCAAGCTAAGTTTTGCAATGGCAATAAACAAATCTCAAGGAAAGTCACTAAAAGTTGTTGGGCTCAACCTGTCAAAACCAGTATTTTCTCATGGACAGCTATATGTTGGACTATCAAGAGTTGGACACCCTGATGGACTCTTCATTCTGACACCAGATAAAAAAACCCAAAAATATTGTATATTCTGAAGCATTAAGATGAAGCATAAATATATAAACAACATGATTACGAAATTTTTCCCTGAAGGAAAAATATATAAACATGATTACAAAACTTTTCCCTGAAGGAAAAATATATAAACAACATGATTACGAAACTTTGTCCAGAAGGAAAAGAATGCGAAATGCGCCATGGAAAAACCCTTTGCGTTACATACATGTGGGAGGGAGTCTTAAAAATAACTGTACAAAGCAGGGTATACCACCATCCTCCTTCAGATTGGATTGGACAAAAATGAAATTAAAAGGAAACGAAATTAGGAATAGTCATGAATCGAACCCACAAACTAAAGTTTAAAAATCTGGTACAGTATCCATCATGCCATGGCAATGAATACATTGGACAAGATAAAATTACTGTTAAAAACTCAAGAAATATCTGAAAGTATGTCAACCTTACAAAAAAGAACTACACCCTTAAGTGGGGTAGAGGTAAGGCTCCCCCACATAACCAAAAAAGAAAGCCCCATCCTCCATGGGAAGAAGGCTCCCCTCCCATTCTGGGGCAGGGAAGGAGCAGGGAAAACTCTTAAACATAAATGGTCAACGAAAGGGTATACACCCTGGGAAGCTAGAAGAGTCATTTTATACACGTCAACACACAGCGAAACTTAAAAAGATAAAGAGATCAATAGCTATAGCCATCCGGTCTCATAAACACGGTTTACACTTTTCCGAAATTTCTTCTGTGCGAATAAGGTCCTGACTCCTCCCAAAGTGCGGGGAGGTTGCCCAACTCCCCTCCGGGCATACTTAAAAAGAAAACTACCCCCTCCCTAAGACAGGAGAGAGAACGCTCCCTGCCTCATCCCCTTTGTTGGTCGGATGACTGTCACCGCCCTATATCGAGGGATAAAAAAAAAAAAAAGCAAATCACCCCTTACACAAAAAAAAAAAAAAAAAAAAGGGGAGAGGGAAGCTTTCCCGGGCCCTCCAGTCAACCAAATAAAAGAAATTTACCCAATTGCCTTTTTATATTCGGCAGTCAGTCAAACAGAAATTTACCCATCCCACCTTTGTGGGAAATGTGCTCAACCCACCTTCTGAGCCACTGTGAAAGTTTCCTTCCACCAGAGGGGAAGGGAACGAGGAAGGAAAAGTCTCTGAGAATCTTCATGCTATTTCTTTGACAAAGAAACTGTTTTCAATTGACTTCCACACATAATGAATGAACAAATTCACCAATCGACACAATATCAACAAATGTATCTTTCTTTTCCTTGCTTATTTCTTGTTTATTTCTTGGTACTAAGGATTTCTTTATGCATGTTATTTTATTTAAATTTGGCATGAAATAACCTGATATAGTGTTGATATGTCATAAAACAAAATGAACCAACAAATTCACCAATCAACACAATATCAACAAATGTATCTTTCTTTTCCTTTTTCTGTGCTTATTTCTTGGTACTAAGCTTATCATTAACTAACCCTGACATTTCTTTTACTTTGTTTTGTGTATATATTTTATTTTGTGTAGAATAAAAAAAAAACCATTTCGCTACCACATTTGCAGCGAAATGTTAGCATAAATAAAATCACTGGTGACAACCCATGATGTTTTTTCTTATGAACACCAAATAACATACACGCTTTCCATTGGTTTTTCATGATAACAATTTAATATTGATAAATTATAATAAACATGTCCATTACTTTTCTTTTTTTATCAATAAATATACTTGGTTGATAATTAGAGAACACAATGTTTATTGTAATAAAACTTGTGATCTATAACATCCAATTCTAAAAATTAAACTTTCCTTTCTCAATTGAAACAAACATACCCAAATGAGGATTTTACTATTGCGTTTACATAATTTTTTAGCTATGTTTCTTTTACTTTCAGCATGAGATCATTTTCTACACGTGTTTCATGCATACCACACAAACATTTTACCTCTGACATTTTTATTTTTTTGCCAATTTCCTTTCACCATTGTCATTATCATTAGTACAGTTTTCATTTAAAATGAAGCTGTACATGGTTACTATTACTTGGAAAGCAGATCTATAAAAAAAAAAATTTTTTTTCACTTTGAAAATTTACTATTTATAGATCTCGGACTTGGCCCTTCTTCACCTTTTATCTTATATTTGTATTCATGCCAAATATTGTATATATCAATTTTTTTCTTATTTCTCCAATGTTATTTCATTCATGCAATTTCATAATCCACCAACATTGTATAAGATTCAATTCCATTTGACACTTGAACACAACCTTTTATATAGTAAACAGCATTTATTTCTTTTTAGACATATTCTTATTTTATTTTATTTCCAGTACTATGTTTTATTTCATTTTGTGGACACTCATTTACCTCTCTGGGATGCTGCAGGGAACATGTAGAGTGATATATCAAACAAGAAGTGGTACTTTATGACAGTAGGTATCTAGGATTTACACATACCAGTGTTGATAGTTTGAAATATTTACAGACTAACATTTTACACAATATAAACACATGTACCTTCTTTTTCTTTTCCTTTGCTTATTTCTCGAACCTAAACTTATCAACTAACCTGTAACTTTGTTTTGCGTATATATTTTATATTGGGTAGAATTAACAAAACTTAATTTCGCTACCATCATTATTTGTAGTGACATGCACTGTTAACATAAATAAAATCACTGGTGACAATCCTTGATACCTGTTTCGTATAAGCACCAAATAACTATCACTATTTCGATTTGTTTTTCATATGTTAATCTTGATACATTATAATAAACATTTCCATTCACTGGTCGTTTGCTTAGCTTAGCTTTACATCATTTTTTCACAATGTTTCTGTACTTGCTTTCAGCATGAGAGCAGATCATATTCTACACGTTTCATGCATATCACACAAACTTATAATATTTGATCAACATTTGACTAACAATTTTTTGCCAATTTCCTTCAACATTCTCATTACCATTAGTACAGTTTACATTTTGTCTTTAAAATGAAGTTGTATATGTTTCCTATTACTTGGAAACCAGATTTGTAAAAATCCCATTTTGTTTTCACTCTGAGAATTTTCATTATATTTCTTTGACAAACGATTTGTTTTCAATGGACTTCAGCACATGATTGTTACTGCTTTTTCCCCTTTTGTCTTATATTTGTTTTTCTTCATGCCAAATATTTTATATATCAAATTTTTGCTAATTTCTTAAATCTTATTTCTTTAATTCTTAGTCCACCAATATAGTATAAGTTTCAATTGCATTGAACGCAATGTTTTAGATAGTAAACATCAGCATATTTCACTTTTCAAGCACTTTTTCATTTTATTTCAAATACTATGTTTTATTTAATTTTGTTGACACTCATTTACCTTTGAGGTGCTGCAGGGAACATGTAGATTGATATACCAAACATGAGTTGGTACTTTATAACAATAGGTATCTATAATTTTGCTTAATTCTCTAACCTAAACTTATCATTAACTAACCGTAAACTATGTTTTAGTTTTGTGTATATATTTTATATTGTGAAGAATAAACAAAAATTAATTTCACCACCACATTTGCACTGTTAGCATACACAAAAATCACTGGTTACAATCATTAGTAGCTGTTTTTCAAAAACACCAAATAACATTCACGCTTTCCATTGGTTTTTCATGATAATAATTTATTATTGATAAATTATAATAAACATGTCCATTACTTTTCTCTTTTTATCAATAAATATACTTGGTTGATAATTAAAGAACACAATGTTTATTGTAATAAAACTTGTGATGTATAACATCCAATTGTATAAATTAAAGTTTCCTTTCTCAATTGAAACAAACAATATATCCCACACTAAAAATGAGGATTTTACTATTGCCTTTTAGATCATTTTTTAACAATGTTTCTCTTCTTACTTTCAGCATCAGAAAATATAATTTTCTACACGTGTTTCATGCATAACACACAAACGTATATGTGACCAACATTTTACCTCTGATATATTTTTTTCCAATTTCCTTTCACCATTGTCATTATCATTAGTACAGTTTTCGTTTTGTCTTTAAAATGAAGCTGTACATGTTTCTCAATACTTCAAAACCAAATATATCAAAAGAAATTTTTTTTCACTTACAAAATTTTCATGATATTTCTTTGACAATCATATTTGTTTTTAATTGAATTCAGCACATGATTCTTACTGCTTTATCACCTTTTATCTTATATTTCTTTTTCTTCATGCCAAATATTTTAAATATCAAATTTTTGCTCATTTCTTAAATTGAATTAAAAAAATGAATTTTTTTATTCCACCAATATTGTATAAGGCTCAATTCCATTGAACACAGTGTTTTATATAGTAAACATCAGCATTTGTTTCTATTTTATTTTATTTCAAATACTGTTTCATTTCACTTTCTCGATAATCATTTACATCTTTGGGGTGCAACAGGGAACATGTAGAGTGATATATCAAACATGAATTGGAACTTTATAACAATAGGTATCTAGAATTTTCACATACCAGTGTGGATAGTTTTAAATATTTACAAACTTACAATTTACACACTATAAACAAATGTATCTTTTTTTCTTTTCTTTGCTTATTTCTCAAACCTAAACTTATCATTAACTAAACCTAAACTTTGATTTACTGCGTTTTGTGTATATATTTTATATTGGGTGAAATAAAACTTAATTTGGCTACCATCATTTGTAGTGGCATGCACTATTGACATAAATAAAATCACAGGTGACAATCCTTGATTCCAGTTTCGTATAAGCACAAAATATCTATCATTATTTCGATTTGTTGTTCATGATAAAAATTTAATATTGATACATTGTAATAAACATTTCCATTGCTTTTATCTTTTTATCAATACATATACTTGGTTGATAATTAGAGGACACAACTAACCCTATACTTTGCTTTACTTTGTTTTGTATATATATTTTGTATTGTGTGGAATTAACAAAAATTCATATGCAGGAATCTGTTGATTCATTCCAAGAATCCCAATGCGACCAACAAACTTGAAAGACTACAATTTCTTTTTACTATGACCAATAAGAAAGCTCAAGGACTAAGTTGTTGGACTCATCCTGATCACCATTTTAAAGTATTGTTAACAGTAAGTTTAACATTTTAAGTACAGAACAATATTTCTTTTGATATTTATAAATTACTATTTTCTGTGACATATGTTACTTTTTCAATATTGATTGTACCCTCTTTTGTGTTTTTAAATTTTGCATACAATAATATTAAGCACACCATACCAAGACCACTATTTCAGTATCTAATAAACTTCCTACCAAGATCAATGTTTTCAAGTGACAATGGAGAGTATTCATGTTATGTTTCACATTTTTATGTTTTGAAATATTTTGCCGCTTAATATCAAATTCAGCAGATGAGTTCTTTCTTATGCATCAAACAATTACATTTTCTGATATTCATTCAAACTAATTACTGAAAATCAATTTCATATTTTCTCTTACTAAAATATTACTGTGCTTGATTTCATCAAGTGGTGCGGATCTGTTTTTTACACTTACAATGTGCACATTTTTTGAAGAATAAAGTTATTTTTTGTTTTTATTTTTAAGGTGGTGAAGGTGATCCGGGGAGTGTTTTTTTTTTTTTTTTTTTTTTTTTTTCCAAAAAAGGTACTTTTTACGAATGGCTATCCAAGAAACGTTCAGTATTTTGTCAGAAATTAAGATTTTCATTGACCACTCTCAATACTATCAGAAATGAACAATCTACACAATACAAACTAACTGTTTTGTTGGCTTTTTATTATAACTCCAAACTAACCCATAACTACATTTTTCTTTTATTTTGCAAATTTGATTTACTTCTGTTTATATTGTGTAGCTGAATAAGAAATTGATTTAACTTTTGTCATTTGTAATTAACATGCTTTCAGCGCAATTACTACAGTGTAATCACACATGATATACCAAAATAAAAACACTTCAGATAAAGTCTTCTTAAATAGAATTCAGTTTCTTACATGACATCTGATGAAGTCAGTAGAAACATTACAAACTAATACTTGAAAAACAATTTGACATTTACTGTACTAGAATATCACATTTGTATAGAAGTAGAAATCTGGATACCTATTCTGATACCTAATAAAAGAAAGGACACTCTTTGGGGCGGATTTTGATGATAACAAGTTACTAATTAGAAATTATAATAAACATTCAAATAATTTAAGAACTTTACCAAACTAAAATTGCATGGTAATCACCCAATTTCTGCCACAAAATTTTGATTGGCAAAACTCATAACCATAAAATATATATTTTCTAATTTCATTTTTTTTTTTTTTTTAATTTTTTTTTACATAATCTGGTTTGATGTTTTCCTTAATATTCAAATCACTATATTTTGCTGCTTAATATCAAATACAGCAAATGAGTTATTTTTTATGCATCAAACAATTACATTTTCTCATTGATCCAAACTAATCACTGAACATCAATTTCATATTTTCTTCACTAAAATATTACTGTGCTTGATGTCATCAAGTGGAGCGGATCTTTTTTTTTCTTTTTCATTTGTTCACACATTTTTCCAATTTATATATATTTTGTCCAAGATTCTTAGCCTATGTCATTGCATACGAATCTGTTTATTAAAAGTTAAGGTTCACTGTAAACACATGTTACACCAAAATAAAAACGCTTCAGATAATGTCTTGATATTCAATTCAGTTTCTCACATGACATCTTATGAAGTCAGTAGAAATGTTACAGACTTTTGAATCTCAAGCACTTTCAATACTATGCACTGATATTTTCTTTTTTGGAATATAAGCACATTCATGATTTTTTTTTACAAACATTAAAAAATTTCACATTGTGTAGCATTGTACTGAAACAATTATAAAAATATTTGTTTTTATTTTGGATGATGCAGGGCATCCAAAGAGAGATTTTTCTAACAAAATGAAAGTATAATTTTTAGCAATAGGTATCTAGGAAAAGGCCACTACATATGTTATAAATTCCAAATTTCCGCAACCTGGCAAATACTGGTACACGCTAGCAAATTTAGATTTGCAATTACAGAATATGATTCTAATTTTTTCCTTTGCTCCTTATTCTAACACTACACTAAGTTTACTGTTTTATTTCGCTACAGTTAATATTGTGTAGAACAATAAGAAAATCATAGTGAACAATGCATTCAACAAAATTTCACACACATTTCTAGATACCTATATCTAATAAATTCAAAAGAAAGGACACACTTTAGGGAGGTATTTTGGTGGTCAAGTCACTAAATAGAGATTAGCTGGTTTCCCAGCATAGCCCAGGATGTAATATAGATTGACTGAAATACATGTTCTAGCTGGTTTCTAGGTGTTGCCAGGGATGTAATATAGACACATTATGTTGTATATTACCTGTTCTCTTCTCCCTAAGGTAAAACAATTTCATATACATGCTGTAAATTACCTATGCTAGGGATAAAACATGAACAATACCAGTCCTAGGGTAGATAAACCAAATAATACATAGAGATGAACGATTCCTCTCCCCTAAGAATAAAACATATGTTCAATATCTGCTTTTGTTTTTTCATTGTTTATACGGTCCCGAGCAACGCCGGGTAGCCCTGCTGGTTTACAGATAAGATTGAAATCCATTGAAGATAAAAACAGATTTTGTTTTTTCCTCAAGGTAGACGGCAAACTGTGTGCCTACCGATTTACTACTATTATATTTGGGTTCAATGCCAGCCCTTTTATATTAAGCTTCATACTTTAATATCATATCAAAAAATACGAGGCAGACTTAGCTTCAAGTACGATTTCCAACAAATTCTACGTCGACAATTTAGTCACTACGAATAGTGACTGTGCCGCTCTGACTCATGTATATGAGAAGGTACGTGAAAGACTCGGTGAAGCCGGGTTTGAACTCCAATCTTGCAACTCCAATTGCGAGAGTATACAAAATAAAATGTTGGAACACGGAACTATTCCGTCTCCTTCCCCCACCTATGAAAGGGTGCTGGGGTATCATTATTCGGTCCAAAGAGATACCATTAAACTACCTCCACAGGTAATAGATAGCAATGCGAATACCAAAAGCAATATATTATCGCTGATTTTTTTAAGTGTGTATGATCCATTATCACTGCTTCTTCCTGCAGGGGAAGGTTATAATAAGCCAAATGTGGAAGAAAAAGCTGTCTTGGGATCAAACAATCCCTGAAGAGATTAAAGTCTCGTGGCAAGCTCACGCCTACGAGCTGAATAGTATAGAGGACCTTGAGTTTCCTAGATGTGCCATACTATCGGAATCCCATGTTGAACTTATTTGTTTTAGCGACGCTTCTAAGCTCGCTTATGGGTTTTCTTTATACGCGAAGCAAGGAGCTCAGTGTTCCTTGATCTTCGCCAAGGCTAAAGTAGCTCCAATCAGAGGGAAATCTCTACCTGTTTTGGAACTGTTAGCTATATTTCTGGGCGTTAAGGTCATTCCTCAGGTTCTGCGAGCTTTAACGCTCACCAATATCAAGTCATTCTTTCTTGTGTCAGACGCACAAGTAGCCCTGTCTTGGATATTGAATGGGAAGGCCGCAAAGAAAAACATTTGTTGAAAATCGTGTCGGACATTAACAGAGCCATTGAGGAAATTAACCTCAAACATGGGGTAAAACCTAAATTTCGATATGTACCTTCGTTGGATAATCAAGCGGATCTTTTGACCAGAGGTATCACTGTTTCTAAGTTTAAACAAATTTTCAAATTTTGGACATGCGGACCAGAGTGGCTTAATCAAGAAAAAATATGCTGGCCCTCGTCCCCGTTGCCCTGTCTTAGCAACGGTAACAGAAAAGTGGTATCTCTCTGTTCTCTGATGGAACTGCTTCTGACAAAATTCATTTGCCAATTGAGGTATCTGATTATTCCTCCTTGAATAAGGCAATTAATGTTTTAGAAAAAGTTATAAGATTTGGTGATAAATTGCGTCATCGAAAAACTGACACAGTCAAGAGAGCTAAATTGTTGCTCTTCTCGCACATGCAATGGGAAGCATTTCCTACTGAAATTGTTTATTTAAAGCAACCTTCTAATAAGGCTGCTCCCCCTAGAGTCACGGCCCTTGGGTTATTCCTAGATGAGGAAGGACTGATACGAACTCAGGGACGTATTCAGAACTCCGATGTTTTCCCATATGAAGTAAAATTTCCCATATTGTTAGGGAAAAATACCCATCTGACCAAATTGGTCATCATGGAGTCTCATCAGAATTGTTGCCATATGGGAGCAAATTCAACCCTTAGCAAAGTAAGGCTATCCGGGTTTTGGATCCCTCAAGGGAGGCAAGCGGTGAAGTCTGTTCTCCGCGACTGTGTTATATGTAAGAGAATCAATTCTCTACCGTATAAAGCGCCCTCCGGGTCTCAATTGCCTTCTGATAGAGTGAATTTTGTCCGACCCTTCAAGTGTGTAGGGGTGGATTTTACTGGACATTTTTTTGTCAAAAACAACAATGAGGATGTCAAAATGTACATCCTACTGTTCACGTGCATGAGTTTACGTGCAATCCATTTAGAGTTGGTATCAGACATGAGCGCACGCTCTTTCTTGTTGGCCTTCATTAGGTTTACCAATGTATTTGGCATACCAATTCACATGTATTCCGATAATGCTAAATCTTTCTTAGCGTCGGGCATCATCTTATCGGACATATTTGAGTTTGATGAGTTTAGAGACCACTTCAAATCTACTACTATCGTTCATCATACGATCCCCCTATACTCTGCATGGCATGGTGGAGTATGGGAAAGATTAATCAAAACTGTTAAACAGTGTCTGTCCAAGTTATTGGGTAGAAGAAGGGTCGGTCATTTCGAATTCCTAACCGCCCTGTCAGATGTTCCAAAGGCCATAAATGACAGGCCACTAACATTTCTTTCATCTTCGGATAGAAGTCTGGAAATTTTGATCCCCAATCATTTTTTGCAAACGGGATATCATCCCCGCCTGCTTATCAATCTTGGTGGTTCAGAGGACCTTTGTCTTGAACCTCCAAAGAGAAATTCATTAATATATTCCCTTGAATTAAGGGACGAATTCGTCAATAAATTTTAACGGATTTGGCACAATGATTACTTGCTCTCTATAAGAGAAGTAGACGCCCACATTACAGGAAATGACTCCTCAAAAATATCTGAGGGTGAAGTTGTTCTTGTCAGGGCTCCTAATAAGTCCCGGCCCTTTTGGGGGTTAGGTAAAGTTGTAAAACTATTAGTCGGAAAGGACAACCGTGTTCGCTCAGTCTCGGTGCTGAAGGACGGGGGTGTCCAAATTCATTCTTTGAAAAATATTTATCCTTTAGAGGTTAAAAATAATTCTGAACCTGCTTTAGCAGAATTTACAGAAGAAGGTGGCCCCTTCTTTTGCCCTACATGTTCAGTCGCCAACGATGGAACAAATCCCATGGTGTGTTGCGACTCGTGCAATGAGTGGTATCATTTTAGCTGTGTCGGAGTCGACCAGCACGACACCATTGGGGAATGGGTGTGTCCGAATTGTACGGACCAAGTGTCGAGTTAAATCTTGTGATATTAATTCTCTAGGATTGATCGCGACAGTTTAGATGCGTCAACTCCTTAAAATTAAAAGCAATTTTGTGGGGCATGGATAAACAAACCCAAGTTCTAATAATTCATAATAAAAATTAAGGCTTGTTACAGCCTATAAATTCATAAATTTAAGGTTCATTATGGCCTAATAATACGTAATAAAATTAAGGATCTTCATAGCCTAATAATTCATACATAAATTTAGACGCGTTATGGCCTAGAGAGATAGTTGTAAGTTCAGATTGGCAACAGACACTCACATTGATACATTGCTGTTATTGTGTTAATTTTAAGTCCTACGGGACCCAAATCCTTTCATTGTAATAATATGTTCATTAAGCGACAATCATCATTCACTTAAAAATAAAAAAGAAATGAATATCCATTACTTTTTCTTCCTTTCTTTGGTAGAGTGTTAGAAATTTCAGGAACAGGAAGGCGTGTCTTATTCCGCTCACGCGATTGTATTCTGCCAATGAGATTGCATGCACGTACACATTTTGTCGCGCCAGGTTTTGGCGCCAATTTTAATTAAATTTCAGATTCCATGTGGTGGCGTGGAGAGAAACACCTATGGGTATTTCGCTCTCGGTTCAATAATGAACCGAGTTCTACATAATTCTCATTCTAGTAAAGAATGAATTGATGTGCCTGAGGCAACCTGTTTCTTTGAACAATATTCTTCTTCATCATTCGGCCGAATGAATGTCCGGCCTTTTTATTCCAGCTGAAGCATTGGAACCTTTATCGTCATCGGGCGAATCGCCCACAATGGACCTTACTTTCATTGGACCAGTCAAGAAGGAGTTCGTGCTTCATATTTGGATCTCAAGAACATTATCTTCACACCAGTGAAAAAACACCTAACACCGTATAACGGCTAACTACTCGCCATTTGGCAGAAGCTAAAGAGGTGCACCCTTTTGCAACCACGGACTCATTTACATTAAAATTTACATAAATTAAATAAAATTTAAATGAAAAGCAAGAAAATGAATCATCAAATAAAGTGTCAACAAAGCATAAAAAAAATGGTAGAAGCACCTGTGTCACATGTCACGTGACTTAACTTCAGATTTTTCAGAACGAGGCTCCCCTGCGGGACCTATTTATTTCAGTTGCTCCACGCGCTGAAATAGTTATTTCGGTACTAGTGCATGAGCTGGCCTGGGCGTGGCTTATCACTCGCTCGGATTTCTCCGTAAAATGACGTCACATGCTGCCATCTAACGGAGAAAATGGACGAGGGGGGGGGGGGGCTTACAGAGAGAGAAAACGCGAAAAAAAAAATTGAACAACTGGGGGGGGGGGGGGCTAGCAGCAGCAGCGCCAAATACAAGTTTCCAGAATATTTCAACACGAAACTGCTTGAAAAATTAATTATAGCATTTTCTTTAATTACTATAAAATTAATATAGTGGTAAAATTATTTAAAAAAAAAAAAAAAAGAAAAAAGAAGACAATTTCTTGAAGACCAAATTCACGAAATTAGTCATTAAAAAAACGCAAACTAACACACGACACTTGCACTAGAATCAGTTCGGGTTTGGTTTACAATTGTGTACAAAATGGATCCCCCTCCCCCCCACAAAAAAAAAAAGAAATTGAAATGTTAGGTGAAAGTACATGATAGTTAAAAAAAAAAAAAAAAAAAAAAAGCTCGAGGGTCAAATGGTTAATACCTTGCAAACGGTAATTTTTGCTCCAAGTTTGGAAGGAGTATCCAGGAGTTCTTTACGAATCATCAGCAGTACGTTTTGCCGCCGCTGCTGCTGCTAATTGGTGAAGGCATTTTGGGCTCATTTTCAATTTGCCATTTCCTGAGAGAACATGAATTTTACCATGCTCAATGAACAACTGCGGACCAGTGATGGTGTTCTTAATTTTTGCCAAGAACATAAATTATTGGCAACAAGCAAAAAATGCGTCACATGTGGTACCATCTGCAATCTAGTGAAAAGAGAGGACACCTCCGATGGATTTACCTGGAGATGTACAGCAAGTATATGCCAACGGAGGTTATCCATACGGACAGGGACATTTTTTGCCAAGTCCAAGTTGGCAATAGCCTGCATAATAAAAATTATTTATTTGTGGGCATTTGAGCGAGCAGGTAAAAAATACCTCCAGCGCGAATGTGGTGTAAAATCCGCACACACTATCGCGGATTGGAAAAATTTTCTCAGAGACATTTGCCAGGATCATTTTGTTAGAAACCCCCGGGAGATAGGGGGCCCAGGCCGTATAGTTGAAATAGACGAAACTCTGTTTAACCGACGCAAATATAACGTCGGAAGAATTTTAGAACCGGTCTGGGTCTTTGGTGGCTACGACCCCACTGAAAAGGAGGGCTTTTAGGTGAGTGTACCAAACCGAAATGCAGAAACCCTCCTTCCATTAATAAAAAAATACATTCTGCCGGGGAGCATGTAACGTGCATCCAGGAGATAAGCGCCCGCGTGTTTGCGTGTTGTGTGGGTACGTGGGAGAGACGGATGAGGAGAAAAAGACTTACCTCGAGACCAGCTCAGCGTTACCGACCAAAAATAGAAAAGAAAGACCAAGATGGCGACCGCCGTCTTTTGTAAAGTATGATGTCTCGCAAAGTCACACGAATTCTTGGAATATGCAAATTTAGCCGGCCTAGAACGACGATAAAAGCGGGTGAGGGGAAAGACGTGGGGGAGTGACGATTGAGTTGGCTGGGGAATCGTGTGGCTGTTGCTTCTTGTGCCGTGTTGAGGATATCTTACCGTGTTAAAGAGAGAGTCGGGCGCCATCTTTAATTTTTCCTTACACTTTTTCCTTACAGAGCACGGTCGTGTCAGATTGTTGGAAGGCATACAGCAAAGTTGGGGGAGAGAGATATCGCCATTTAACGGTGAATCACCAGGTTCACTTTGTAGATCCTCAAACGAAGGCTACAACGAACCATGTTGAACGAATGTGGAAAGAAGCAAAACAGCGCCACAAAATTGAATGCGGAACCAAGCGGGAACTTTTAGACACGTATCTCTCAGAGTTTATGTGGAGGCAAACATTTGGTAATAACCCGTTTGTCTCCATATTAACTCATATAGCTGAAAGCTATCCCGTGAACTAGCTTCTTTTTATGTCCGTTATCTTTTCGGGGTACTTATGCAGAGAGTGATCCGGACGTAACTCACCGGACGCTCGGCTAGCCCCGTAACACGACGTCAACAGCCGGAGTTAGCCGAGCGTCGGCGATGTAGTTCGACGGTTTTCAACGAGCGTCGCCGATGTAGTTCGACGGTTGTCAACGCTACGCGCGACGCAAGAAAAAAAAATTCAAAGCAGCAGACGACAATAAGGAAAAAGAAGAAAAGAAAGTAAAACAGTACAGAATCAGATTTATTTAACAACAACAGTTACAATTTCAGATTTATTTAACAACCCTTAAAATTGCGTACCTATGAAGGAAATATGAACTTAACATATTTGTCGGAAAAATTGCAAACAGCAGCGGGTGTCCTGGAATTTTGTCAGGAAAGGAGTTTGCTTGCAAAAAAGAAAACCTGTCCCTCATGCGGACATAGCTGCGTTCTCATAGCGAGGACCAAAGTCAGCGATGGCTATACATGGAGGTGCCAGGATGGCAAATGCAGGACCTTTACCTCTATAAGGACGGGGACATTTTTTGGCAAATCTAGACTGACAATTGCAGTTATACTGAAATTGATATATTTGTGGGCATTCCAAACGGCAACGCACAAAGATATACAGCGAGAATGTGGAATTAAATCATCGCACACAATAACGGACTGGAAAAACTTCCTAAGAGACATTTGCGGGGAATATTTTCTGAGGAATCCCCGGCAGATAGGGGGCCCAGGCCATACGGTGGAGATTGACGAGGCATTGTTTAATCGAAGAAAACATAACGTCGGCAGGCTGCTCACAACGGTGGATACGACCCCGCTGAAAAGGAGGGTTTCTTGGTGAGTGTACCAAACCGGAATGCAGAAACCCTCCTTAAAAAAATTAAAAAAAATAACCCTAAAAAACACCAAAAAAAAAAAAAAAAAAAAAAAAAAAACTGTTTTGTAAAAAAAAAAAAAACAAATCTTGCATGTTACCTTTTTTTCGCTGTTTCTTCTTCAAAAAAAAAAAAAAAAAAAAAAAAACATAACTTTCTTGTATATAAAAAACACTTTACATTTACAAAAATATTTGTTTTCCGTTACAGTAAATAAAAGTTTGGTAAATGTTTCGTTTAGGTCCACCTCCACAATTTTCTTTAAAATGACGACATTTAAAGGTTTTCGACTATGCTGAATACGAAAATCGCATTGAAATGTTGCAGAGATAAGTAGTTATCAAGATAGAAAAAAATGCATTATGCACGGTAATTTTGGCGGCCATTTTTTTTACGCGCATGCGCGCGCCCTAAGCAATCAGAATTTTACACGAAGGAAAAAAACCAAGTACTCCCCCCCCCATCCTCGAGAATGATCCACTTTTATGATATTGACAATGCCCCCTCCCCCCACAAAAAAAATGTACGTATCCAGCATAATCGAAACTATAAGTCGTCATTTCAAAGAAAATTACGTTAAATAAAATAGAGAAGAAATGCACTTACCTTTACAATTATGAAATTTTGCGATGAAAAATTCTTGGTTTCGTTGTTAATCGTTAACTTGAACTATTAGGAAAATATCGCCACCACAAGAAATACGCAGTTACTTTGCAAATTATCTGCATCATTCCTTTGTATTGTCAAGTAGTTTTAAATGCTTTCTATTTCATCTCAAATATCCGTCATGCATGCGAGTGTATTTGTTTTCGCGGGTGTTTAATCCAGGCACGCGTATGAATACAACTGCGTGCGTAAATAAACACGCCCGTTGTAAATAATTGTAATATTGTCCGAGTATTCTCCACAAATTTCTTTAAATTTCTGCCTCTACTATATTTACCATTATGCGAAGACGAAAATGTCATTTAACTTTTACAGAAACAAGTAATTTTGCGAGACCTATTTATTAACCCTTCGCATGCGCATGGATACACTAGTACATGCGCAAACAATTCTACAAACTAAAACGAAAACACATTCGAACTGAACTTTGACATCTCTGCAGTACATTGAAAACTTCTCCACCTTTATTATAAGTATTTCATTTTTTTTCAATTACATTTCGTGCCAACATTTTATTTTCACTCACTGACACTTTTCTACGTTTTTGTTCTATTATTTTCTTCTGTACAACTTTATCTTTACACACCTTTTTTTTTAATTACATTTCGTGCCAACATTTTATTTTCACTCGCTGACACTTTTCTACGTTACCCCCCCCCACCTAAAAATGAGTGCTACCACAGATTCTTGTGACATGTGTTGTAATAAATATTTCATGACTATTTATAACTACATGTTACAAGAAGAGAAATGTAAAAGTTTCCTCCGGCGCCATGGGGTATTACCGACCAGTGTGACATGCCCCAAGTGTGAAAACCCATGTTCCTATCGGGAAGATAAGTCCCTATGGCGATGCACAAATTATTGTGTAGAACCATATAGGAAAAAAAGGAAGTATTGTGGCTTCAGCATCAGCGACTGCAATGGAACATTTGTAGGGAAGACGCACATGCTGTGTTGGAAAGTTGTTCTATTCGTAAACCATTTCCTTAGCAACCGGTGGGACCACGGAACAGTAAAAGAAAATCTTGACATTTCCAGCCGTTCTGCTGTTGACTGGAGGTCTTACTGTTCTGAAGTTTGTCAGAACTGGTCGGATAACCAAGAGCCAATAGGGGGCCAAGGCATTGAGGTGGAAATTGACGAAACCTTAATCGTTCGCCGCAAGTATAACCGAGGAAGGCTTCTAAAGCAAATTTGGATTTTTGGCGGCATTGAGAGGATATCGAAACGGAATTTTGTGGTAGCATTGACAGGCCCCAATGAGCGGAGGAACGAAGAAACACTACTTCGTTTAACCAAGAAATTTGTTCTGCCAGGTTCTATAGTCTATAGCGATTCTTGGCGAGCTTATAGCAACCTCAACAAGAACGGTTATGTTCACCAGATAGTCAACCACTCTAAAAATTTCGTGGATAAAGATGACCCAACTATTCACACACAAAATATTGAGCGGCTGTGGCGAGACGTGAAGGAATGGATAAAGAGGCCTGGCATTCGAGGAGAATTTATGGAGCAGTACTTGGCAAGATATCTTTTTATAACAAGTGAGACGGACAAATCAAAACTGCTCCATAAGTTTTTTTGTCATGCTGGAAAAATGTACAGGCATGGCACAGAAAAACAGGAGTAAGAACATAAATACATCTGAAAACCGTCCGGGGGGGGGGGGGCACATTTTGCGACGGATACAACTATCTTTAAATCTTAAAAAAAAAAAAAAAAACTTGCTATTTTTAAGTAGTTTTAAATGCTTTTTATTTAATCTCAAATATTGTGGTACTTTAAAATTCGCAACTGTCTCTTCCATTTTCCCAAAACCAACATTAATGCTTTCCTTACTGAAAGTCGCCATCTTGCATTGCAAAAGTTTAAAATGTCGTAGAAACAAAATACCAACGAATGATGCAGGCAAGTTGCAAAATAACTTTTATTGAAGTTCGAGTTTCTAAAATAATACCCAATATTCCATTTACATTTGTTCGATAATTTTTTCGATAACTTCAACCCCTCCCCAAAAAAAACACTTATAAGAATCCAATGTTGACAACTAACAATGAAACTGAACATGTTCCATCATACCCGCAAAGTCATAATTTTAAACAAAAAAAAAAAACTTTTATAAGTGCGTATTTCTTGTGGTGGCAAGCAAATTGCAGAATTCTACAGGGTTTTTTTGTATTCTAAATATTTGAACTGGGGGGGGGGGGATACTTGTTTTTTTTTTTTTCTTTTCAGGGCGCGCGTGCATGCGCGGAAAAAAAAAGGCTGCCAGTCTTTGGGGGGGGGGGTATCAGGGCGCGCGCGTACAAAAAAAGTGGCCGCCATGCGCGTAGAAAAATGTCCGCCATTCTGGAGGATGGGGAGGGGGGGGAGTAATTGGTTTTTTTCCTTCGTGTAAAATTCTGATTGCTTAGGGCGCGCGCGCATGCGCGTAAAAAAAAATGGCCGCCAAAATTACCGTGCATAAATGCATTTTTTTCTATCTTGATAACTACTTATCTCTGCAACATTTCAATGCGATTTTCGTATTCAGCATAGTCGAAAACCTATAAATGTCGTCATTTTAAAGAAAATTGTGGAGGTGGACATAAACGAAACATTTACCAAAAGTTTTAACAAATTTTAAATTAAGGTAGGTTTCTCTTTTCTTGTTATGTTTTCAGCGCCGACGCTCGGCTTGCTTTTCCTCGCCGACGCTCGGCTAACTCCGGCTGTTGACGTCGTTTTACGGGGGCAAGCCGAGCGTCCGGTGAGTTACGTCCGGATCACTCTCTGCATAAGTACCCTTTTTTTTTTGGTAATTTTCCTTATTTTTTTATTTTTTCAAGATAATACTATTAAATGGACACTATTATGCCAAATTAGCCCCTCCCCCCCAAAAATGCACAAAAATTCGAGATTTAAGGTTTTGACGAGATAATTTTAGAAACATGCGCAGTGCTAGCAGTGTCAGAAATTTCGTGAAAATAGTGAATAATTCCACCCCATCTTTCCAAGCTCATAACTCCTCGAAAAATGTAATTCAAGCCCTAATCTTTTTTTTCAATTAAAGGAGCAAGGACCAAGGTTTTATTAAAAAAAAAAAAAAAAAAAAAAAAACAATGTGTTTTTTTTTTTTCAAAAAAGGTTTTAAACTTCGGACTTTACAGGTAAATTTCTAAAAAAGGGATTTTTTTTTTTTTGTTTTAAATTTGAATATATTATTTATTGACCTTTTCTCTTCAATTTGTGATATATAAAACTATTCAACATAAATTAATTATTTACTTTTTAAGAGAAAGTTGAAAATGGGTGACACTTGGGGGGGGGCGTGAATTTAAAAAAAAACGTTTGTCTAAAATATTATATTCGGTTTATTGGAAAGAACATAAAATTTCACATTGACCCTGAAAATATCGTAAAAATAGAATCAATAGAAAAATTTTGATAGATTTTTTTAAAGTTTAAAAATTGAAAAATATTGAGTTCGGAAAATTCATTACTGTTTTTAAAAAAAAAAAAAAATATTTCTATTACTTTTAAAATAACTGTAATAGTTTATTTTGGAAGTAT
This sequence comes from Euprymna scolopes, assembly GCF_053919585.1. Classification (NCBI taxonomy): domain Eukaryota; kingdom Metazoa; phylum Mollusca; class Cephalopoda; order Sepiida; family Sepiolidae; genus Euprymna; species Euprymna scolopes. The sequence continues at coordinate 36,098,214 of NC_136514.1, forward strand.
AATCCATAAAGAAAATAAATAACCCACTTTTAAAAGAGAAATTACGAGATTTTTATATTGTATTCGCAGTTTCGTGTTAGGGGTGTCCAAAATTCCTACAAAAATTCTGATACTGCGCCGCAGTGCCCAGTGGAACCATTCTCCCCGCGTGCATTTCTCCGAAATTGGATTAAAATATGGATGTCGATGGTTTAAATCTCGAAGACTTATGTTTGTTATTAAAAACCAATGCCGCCACCATCGATTTCCTACAATCACAGAATTTGATTTCTGGATACAAAATATGTTCTTGTGGAAATGAAATGGTATTTCACACACACCCAATTCCAGATGGGTTTATTTGGGTGTGTCACAATTACAGGTGTAAAAAACAGCAATCGATTCGAAACGGAAGTTTTTTTTCGCAATCGCACATCTCTTTAAAAAATATGATGAAATTCTGTTTTTTATGGGTTAAAAATTCAGCCACATAGAATGGGTCAGAAGCGAATGTCGGATAGAATCTAAGCACACAATCGCCGACTGGCGAATGTTTTTAAGAGATGTGTGCATTGAACATTTTGTTAGGCATCCCCCAAATACTCGGTGATAAGCGGTGTGTCGTTGAAATCGATGAAAGTCTTTTTTCGCGTCGGAAGAACAATGTTGGCCGCATAGTACGACAGCAGTGGGTATTTGGAGGCTATGAGCCTTCCACAAAATCTGGGTTTTTGGTGCCAGTGCCGGAAAGAGATGCCGCCACACTGTTGCCAATAATAACATCCTATATTCGGCCAGGCACAACAATTGTGTCTGATTGTTGGCGTGCCTATGACAGGCTGGGAGCCATAGGCTACAATCATTTGCGTGTGAATCATATGTATAATTTTGTAAATCCACTAACCGGCGCCACAACGAACCACGTAGAAAGGATGTGGGCGGAAGCAAAAAGGAGACACAAAAGGGAATGTGGCACACATAATGAATTTATAAATTCATACTTGGCCGAGTTTATGTGGAAGCAGAAGTTTTCGGCAACGCCACTAGAAACTTTATTCCAGCAAATAGCTTCACTGTACCCAGTTTAATATTATATCGTTATATTTTCCGGTTATGCTTAACTTTCGTCACCCGTTGTTTACAAAGCCATTTGCCGGAAGTGACGTTTTATCTACGGATGATCAAAACCGTATAAAATGAACCTTTTTTTTTTATTTAAGTTTTATTCAAACAGGCTTTATTTGAACTTAATGGACTTTTTTTTTGTATTTATTAACTGTTTTATTCTTTTTATCAAACAAAGATAGAATTTTTATATTGACATATTATGGACTGTTTTTCGAACATCGAAATTTTAAAATTAGTTTTATTTAAAAAAAAAAAAGACGGTGTTTTTTTTTTTTTAAATTAAATTCTAAACTTTATTTGAATTTTTCAACAAACTTTTACAGACATAATGGACTGTTTTTCAAACATCGAAATTTTAAAATTAAAGTTTTATGACCCTTCTAGAGTTATCGAACTTACTTTCGAATTTGCAAGACTGCCAAATTCATTTCCAAATTATGAACATTTTAGCAAATACAGTAATGCCAGCGACAGAACTAGCAACAACAAATATAGTATTCACTGATGTGATTAAAGAAACGTCCTCTGCAAATACACTGAATATCATGAAATGGTTGGCACGACGTGGCCTAATCGCCATTCAACACATGTGGGCGATCTTGTACTGTAGGCCGTCAGCACACGACGACTCGGCCATTCGAGGAGGGGGGGACACCTAGTTATTTACACCGGTCGAAACGAAACGCAAATTCACGGTTGCCAGATTGACTTTTTTAAGAAAACCACAAAAAATTTTTTAAATGAAATGTGACACGCTGTTTACAGGAGAAAGACTTTTTTTATTATCAAGATAGTTTTCATTTTTGTTTGAAATTTACAGAAGAAATACTTTTTTAGTGTACAGATAATTTTCATTTTTGTTTGTAATTAAATCGTATTTTGTTTATAATTTTTGTTTGAAAGTTTTTTTTGTTTTTTTTATTACAGTAAAGTTTTTGCGTAAGTTGTTTTTTTGGGTTTTTTGTTTGAAAGTTTTTTTTTGTTTTATTAAATTTTATTAAATTTAAATAGAATTTCAATTTTTTTTACTTTTTTTGTTTGAAAATTTCACATTTTTTTTTTACTTTTACTATTTAGTATTACGTTATTTTTTGTTTTAAGTTGTACTTAAAAAAAAACATGAAAACCGAAATTATTGACCATGTCATGGCAGTTCCAGAAATCCAGCAGAGGAGGTGGATCTTCGCTACTTTCGGGGAGTTACTCGGAAGTAATGAATTAGAAGCTGCAGCAGCATTGGGCCTTATAGGCAACACAAGCCACTGTGAACAGTGCAATAGGGCGAGGGTCCTGCACAAAAGATCCAATAATTCGGATGGGTTTGTTGGGAATTGCGTACGACGACCCCGCAGGTCCTCAGCCAGTGTGAGGAAAGGATCTTTTTTTGAAAAAAGCCGCCTACACCACTTAGAAAATTATTAAATTTGTTATTCTGGTGGAGCATGGGAATGCCCCAGTGCCAAATAATGGAGGAGGTCCAGGTGTCTGAACACACAATTGTAGATTGGATGTCGTTCATCCGTGAGGTGTGTGAGAAAAACCTGTACGACAATCCAATGCTACTTGGTGGCATAGACGACCAAACACAGATTCCCAAAGAAGTTGAGATTGATGAGTCTCTGTTCTTCCGCCGAAAATACAACAGAGGGCGCGTGAAGAACGGAATATGGGTATTTGCGGCCGTGGAGCGAGGAAGTAATAAGTGTAACCTGATAGAGGTTGAAAAAAGGGACAGCCAGACGCTAATCCCAATAATAAGATCCTGGATTTTGCCAGGGACGAGGATTCTAAGCGACGGATGGGCGGCATATGATAGTCTGCCAACAATTTACCTTCACGATAAGGTAATCCATCAGCAATATTTTGTTAACCCAGCGGACCCCTCAATCCACACCCAAACTGTTGAGGGGTTTTGGTATCAAATAAAAAAACGACTGAGCAGATCAGCAACGACTGATAACGTGTTCCATTCGCATCTGATGGAAGAGTTATGGAGACGTCGTGGAAAAGGACATGTTTTCCAACGTATATTATTATGTATACGAGAACAGTATATTGTTTCATAACTAAATTTCATAAATAAAACTTTTAATAAATATATTTTTTTCATAAATAAACTTTAATATATTTTTTATAATGTTTTGTTATGTGAGAAATTATAGCAGTAACAGCGGAGTTATCATTGGTTAATAATTTGTCACGCCACTCGGAAGAGATTGGGCGCGAAATTTGTGTCTGTTTTTCAGGAGACAGTTTTCGACAAGACAGCGAACGGAGGAGACGTCACCCTTCCCGCCGCACCATATGGCAGCCTTTGCCTCAAGATATTCCCCACGAGGGGATTTTAAAAACCCTAAAAAATGGGTTTAATTAATTTTCGGACTTGTTTGTCCAACAAGGCATGAGTGAACCGTTATGATGAAAAATCTAAGTTAAACATGTTTCAGCGTGCCGATGTTAACGAATCATTTTTAGACGAAAAGTCTAAGTTAAACATTTCTCAACTTGTCGACAGTGACGACTTACGTTGAAACGAGAAGGAGATGGACTTTAACTCTGGATAAACTGTTAACTCTGTAAATCGAACTCTGATACTCCCAAGGGAACTTTTGGATCATAAGATCCTATTATACCCGGCCAGTTATGTGCAGCTGAAAAAAGTATAGCATTTTTTTTTGCAACCTCGAGGATTCCATTAATAAAGACATCTGTTCAATTTTAAGGTAATTTTGTTGTTTGCTTATATTTTTTCATGCACTGCTAGGCGCCCCCAAAAAAGGGCTACATGGAGGGAATGGAAATATTTCTCACAGTTACACATTTGAAAATTTTAAATCTTAAAAGTTCATAAAAAAACTTTCATACTTTTAATAAATATATTATTTTCATAAATAAACTTTAATATATTTTTTATAAAATTTTAAATCTTAAAAGTTCATAAAAAAAAAAATTAAATAAACATATCTCTATATAAATAAAATGAACTCATTTTTTCCCCTCCGACTTTGACCTTTATAGGACTGCACCTGTATACATTGGGTGCAGCCGTATCATTCACAAACTGAATCACGACATCTGCCATATGTTATAGGCTTATTACGTATCCAGTATCTCGCTGATCAGAGTTTCTTATATTCTGTCTGGTGAGAGTCCACTGCAAAAATCGGTTACATTTAATGGAAGTAGTAAAGTATACTCTCTCTATAAAATTCATCCTTCTACCGCCACTCACTGACACCATTCCATACCGTTCACAGGAGACATTTAAAACCGACCACCGGTTAGAATTTATCTAAAAACTGGACTGGACTTACGCCGAAACGAACCACGCTTACTTTGCCATTGGTTAGCATAAAACAAACATAATTTATAAAGCATTTATTATAATAAAATTAGATTAAAACAGAACACAATCCGTTACCTGGAATTGAATTCACAATTACATTACTTCGATTTCGTTATAACCCGCGTGGTTAGAGTTTTATGAAAACCTGGATTGACATTTACGTGAAACGCACCAAACTTACTTTCATAAACACAACTTCCGTTTTGCTCTTTCCTTTCGTTCTTTTTTTCTTTCTTTCTTTCTTACCTTTCGTTGTCTTTTTCGCTTTTTTTGGTGATGGTGGTGGGGGTACTTCCCTATGTTTCTCTTTCTTTCCTTAAACATAAACACAAACTAAACGCTATACGTTATCTTGATTACTCACGTTGGTAGGGTTTTCTAAAAATCAGAACTGCGATTTATGGAACGCCACGTTTAACATCGTTACATTTTCATTTTCATTCCTCGCTGTCAGACGATCATACGACTTCTTTTTTTTTATTTTTTACTTTTATTTTATGCCACATTTCCACTAATTTCGGAATTCATACTCAGGGGACGGATGACTTATATTACTTTTTTCCCTACACATCGTCTGCAACGGATCGCTTACACAAAATAAAATATACCAAAATAATAAAACAACAACAACAACCAATAAACCAAAACAAACGGCCGATTATAACTTCCCCAAAACCGGAGTATTGGAAACATCCACAGCAATGTTTTTTTTTTTTTCAACAAAAATTGGCCACTACAAGAACTATGATTATTTCCATTTTTATCCGCAATAAATAACTAATAAATATTCATCATTACCGGTTTATTTCGTTTGCAAAATACAGTCCGATGTTTGCATTTACATAAACTTTACTCCCCTCATATATTATCTACATCAATTCATAATGTGGTAGACTCATACATTTCGTTCATTAATGGAAACGTTGAATTTATTTCTTTCGTCGGGGGGCAATAAAAACAAACTGAATTCTGTCAGTTTTTCCTTTTTCAGTTGAAAAGGCAATCAAATATCAAAAGTCAAACATCAAGACCATAGAGCTCATTAGTTGAGTATATAACAATTTTTCACTTTTTACACAATACAATCTTTTATAAAATATGCCACCAAAAAAGACTTCCCTTAGTCGTAATACAACAGCAGTTGCAACCAGAAAAAGAAGTCGACAATGGGAACATTATGAACAGTCTCAGGAAGACACTTCTGGTACTTCCTTGAACGAAAATGCAAATCAGGACTATGGGTGACATCAAGTTACTTTTGACCCAGACTTATATGAGGCGGACCAGTCGCAACCTACGGATATAAACACATGTGGAACTTAGGGTTGCGCAAAACAGACAGGCTATATTAGAAGCAATGCAGAGACACACATTACGCACAACTGCTCCTAAATCATCTTTCTGGTTGCACGAAGGATGTACATATGAGGCTACACGTACTTATCAATTATGCTCAGATGTTCAAATTGGCACATTGAGTAATGGGACACCTTGCAGACAATGCAAAGCAAAGAAATGGAATCGGGAATCACCAGCTATCTGTTGTTCTGGTGGAAAAGTTATTCTCCCAGATTTAGGTATACCTCCTGAACCATTACGCTCACTTATTGATAACAATTCAATTAACTCAACACATTTCTTGAACAACATCCGGAGTCACAATAACTGCTTCAGTATGACAAGCTTCGGTGCTGAACAAATACATGAAGGAGCCTACATGCCGACATTTCAAGTTTGTGGGCAGATTTCTCATAGACTTGGTTCTTTGCTTCCCATCGATACTGGAAATCCACAGTATCTTCAAATATATTTCATGGATGATGATCAGCAAGAAGCTACGACAAGATGTAATTATGCTCCCAAAACAAGGTTTGACATTGTTCTTGAGTTGCAAAATATGCTTCACCGAGACAATAACTTTATCAAAAACTTCAAGATGGCTATGGAGCATGCTCCATGTGATGATTTCAAAGTAGTTATACATGCTGATAAAACTCCAAGACAAGAACATAAACGTTGTTTCAATGTTCCAGATGCACCTGAGGTTGCTGTTGTTATAGTCGGTCAAGAATTTCATCAGCGAGATATCATCTTGCATCGCAGAAACCGTCAACTACAGCGTATTGCTGTAACACATTGGGCATATGATGCTTTACAGTACCCAATCATTCATTGGACAGGTCAAGAAGGTTATAATTTCTTTGTATGGCAGATAAATCCTCAAAATAAAGAGTTAGTAATAGGAAAAAAAATATCAGCTAATGCTTTCTACGCATTTCGAATTATGGTCCGTGACGACAGTTTTAATATTCTGATTAAATGTAGGAACCTATTCCAACAATACATAGTTGACATGTATGCTAAAATAGAGCATGAGAGGCTTATCTACATTAAAACTCATCAGAGGGAGCTAAGAGTTGCTGATTACATTCACTTAAGAGATTCTGTAAATATTGATGGCAACATTGAAAATGTGGGCCGTTTGACCATACTACCAGCAACATTTACTGGGGGACCACGATATATGCATGAACGCACACAAGATGCATTGGTCTATGTGAGAAAAGATGGAACTGCTGATTTATTTATAACTTTTTCCTGCAATCCCAAATGGCCAGAGATTGTGAATGAACTCCTTCCATATCAACAACCACATGATCGGCATGACCTCATAGCAAGAGTTTTTCATCTAAAGCTACGTGTCCTTATGGATTTACTTACAAAAGGAAACATTTTCGGAGTGGTTGTAGCATATATGTACACTGTTGAGTGGCAGAAAAGAGGATTGCCACATGCTCATTGTCTGGTTTGGCTTCAGCAAAAATTGAGATCCTCTGACATAGACTGTTATCAGTGCAGAAATTCCTGATCCTGTAACAGATCCAGTTTTACATGATATCATTAGACACAACATGATTCATGGACCATGTGGAACATTAAACAGCTCTGCACCATGTCTCAAAGAAGGAAAATGCTCTAAGAGATATACAAAGAAATTTTTAAATGAAACTCGGTCAGATCAAAATTGTTACCCATTATATCGACGATTGCCTACTGATGCTGGAGGCTTTGAAACAACAGTTACCCTCCCTGGGAATGCAACGTTTCATGTAGACAACCGATGGGTTGTACCATACAATAAACCCCTTTGTAAGATTTTTAATGCACATATCAATGTCGAATATTGTAATAGTGTAAAATCAATTAAGTACATTTGTCAATATGTAAATAAAGGCAGTGATCAAGCTGTCTTCACATTGGAAAATAATGCTCATGATGAAGTTAAGAGATATGAAACCGGCTGTTATATTTCCACTAATGAAGCCATTTGGAGAATACTTAACTTCCACATACATGCGCATCATCCCACAGTTATTTACCTCGCAGTGCCTCTAGAAAATGGACAGCGGGTTTACTTCACTGAAAATAACGCAGCTAATAGAGTTGCACATCCACCTCCAACTACTTTAACAGCGTTTTTCAATTTGTGTAAAACAGACGCTTTCGCACATACACTTCTGTATGCTGAAATTCCCACTTATTATACATGGGACACTCATAATAAAATATTCAAGCGACGCTTACAGGGTAGATCAGTTCAAGGCTACCCGTGTGTTAAAAAAACTGAAGTTTTGGGCAGGGTATACACCGTGCATCCAAATCATTTTGAATGCTTCTGTTTGAGACTGCTTCTACATCATGTTAGAGGTCCACAGAACTTTAATGATCTAAAAAATATTAATGGTCAAATTATGAATACATTCAGAGATGCATGTGCTGCACATGGACTGCTTGATGATAACCACTGGGATGCTACATTACAGGAAGCATCTATATCTGCCTTGGCACATAATTTGAGACATTTGTTTGCTATCATGTTAACTACCTGTGCAGTATCTTATCCAACACGACTTTGGCATACACACAAAGAAGCATTAAGTGAAGATTTCCTTAGGGAACGCAATCAACATCCTGGGGCTGGTATAACTTTTACAGACAAAATCTTCAATACTGCTCTGGTTCATATTGAAGATATTACATATAAGATGAATGGTAAAACACTGACAGATTTGGGTCTTACCTCACCTGATAGATCTAATACACATCCTATTGTTACTGCTTGGACACGTGAAATTAGCTATCAACCACATGAGCAAGCATCAATTGTTCGGGACGGTATTGCAAAACTAAATAGTGAGCAAATTCATGTTTTTCAAACTGTAGTTAATACTGTTGAAGATCAGCAAGGTGGCCTTATATTCCTTGATGCACCAGGAGGAACAGGAAAGACATTTGTTACTAAGTTAATTCTTGCAAAAGTAAGGTCAGAAGGAAAAATAGTTGTAGCTGTAGCATCATCAGGTATTGCAGCAACCCTTTTTCCTGGTGGTAGAACAGCTCACTCCACATTCAAATTGCCATTATCATTAATAAAAGATTCTATTCCAATTTGACATATAGAACGAGGATCAGATTCAGCTAAAATTTTACAGAATTGTTCCTTGATCATATGGGATGAATGTACAATGGCACATAAAAAAGCATTTGAACCTCTAGATAAAACATTGCGTGATCTCAAGTCACGTGATGTTGTCATGGGTGGCATCACACTTTTATTATCTGGTGACTTCCGACAAACGCTTCCTACTGTTCCACGTGGAAGTCCTGCTGATGAGCTCGATGCTTGCATTAAATTGTCATATTTGTGGAAGTACATCAAGACTGTAACCTTATCTACAAACATGCGTGTCCATCTTAATAGTGACCCATTGGCTGATAAATTTGCTTCCATAATTCTACAAATTGGAGATGGCAAAATTCCAACAAACATGGTAAAATTGTAATTACTTCAAGTATTGGATCAATTGTTTCCTCACTCGCAGAACTTTGTAACAAAGTTTACCCAAATATAGCTGCAAATTATACTAATCCTCAATGGCTAACAGAAAGGGCAATTTTAGCTCCAAAAAATGATATGGTACACATCATCAATGACCAACTGCTTGATGAAATTCCAGGTAAGGAACAAATTTACACTTCTCTAGATTCTACTGTAGATAATGACCATGCTGTACAGTACCCTACAGAATTTTTAAATTCCTTGCAATTACCTGGTATGCCACCACACAAATTAAAACTGAAATCTGGATGTCCAATTGTGTTACTCAGAAACCTTGATGCTCCACGACTATGCAATGGAACAAGATTATGTGTAACACGAATGCAACCTCATGTGATAGAAGTAGTCATATTGACTGGTGTAGCTACAGGCGAATTGACATTTCTTCCTAGAATACCAATTATTCCATCAGATTCAACAATTCCATTTAAAAGGCTTCAGTTCCCAATAAAATTATGTTTTGCCATGACAATAAATAAGACGCAAGGACAAACCTTGGCAGTGGTTGGTCTGAACTTAGCTTCTTCTTGCTTTAGTCACGGACAGTTTTATGTAGGATGTTCACGGGTAGGTTCCCCACACAATCTATATATATTAGCACCAGAGGGTAGAACATCAAACATTGTGTATCCAAGAGCTTTATACAAATAGGAAAGCCAATTCTCCCTTCTATTATTATTTATAGTTATTTTTTGCTATGAATTATCAGCATGGCAGTCTCATAAGTATTGTCCACACTCCACCCATATTCCTGTCAGGTCAAGGTTTTAAAACTCTGATAGGAAATTCTTATGGGAAGTTTCTAATCTTTTTCATTATAGAATGTGTACCTTTTTCTATTCAAAATTTAATTTAATACAACCGCTCACTTCTTTCATGTTAAGTTACTTAAAATCATTAAACTCAGTTGCAGTGCTCCGTGGCATAGTGGTTAGCTAGCAGTATCAGAATTTTGGGGGAATTTGACACCCCTAACAGAAAACTGCGATTAAAATATAGAAAACTCGTAATTTCTCTTTCTAAAGTGGGTTATTTATTTTCTTTATAGAATATGCTTCCAAAATAAACTATTTAAGTTGTTTAAAAAATAATAGAAATATTATTTTTCATTGTTTAAAAAACATTGTTTACAAAGTGCGTGCGTGCGTTCTGGGAAGCCATTTTGTTACGTAGTGAAATCAATTGATTTTTATGAGATGAATATTTTTCAATTTTTAAACTTTAAAAATCTATCAAAATTTTCCTATTCGTTCAATTGTTACGTTTTTTTCAGGGTGAATGTAAAATTTTATGCTCTTTCCGATAAACTAAATATAATATTTTAGACAAACGTTGTTTTATAAATTCACCCCCCCATTTTGGACTGTCTGAGAAATTTAATAATTAATTTTGTTTGAAACGTTTTATATATCACAAATTGAAGATAAAACATGAATAAATAAAATACTCAAATTTAAAACAACAAAAAATATCACTTATCTGGTAATTTACCGGTAAAGTCCAAAATTTAAATCCTTCTTTTTTCGATAACCACGTGTTTTTTTTTTGTTTTTTTTTTTACGTGGAAGCTTAATTTTTGTTTAGAATGTTCCAGTAATTAATAGTCGATCAGTTTATATAATTATATTTAATTCCTGGTTTCCTTTTTTTCGATATATAAAAAAAAAAAAAAGAGGAAATCGGTTAATGCAGATTTATAGTATAATAAAAAAAATATTCAGGTATTTCTTTAAGATATTAAAAAAAGAAAAATACCATTGCACATCTGCGTCATATCGTAATTCGTGTTAATGAAAAAATGAAAACTATCAGATTTTTTCTACGATAGCGTCAAGGCACAAAAATAAAAAAAACGGACAAGTTATCTCCCTTAAGTCAGGCAAAAACGTAACTGACTGCTACCAAGACCGTCAACGACATTCAGCATTCTTCGGAGCAGACGTTCAGACGTATTTACTAGTTTTTAAAGAATTTTATTGGAATAATGGTGAGTTTTTTTGTTTTTTTTTACTACCCGTATTTTTTAACTTTCTGTAACTGATGAGAAAGTTGTATTTAAATTTTATTTTGACTTTTTAAACTTTATTTGAGTAAAAAACATTAATTTTTCAGGTAAGTTCACTTTATCGCCGAAAATGTTTCGGCGATAAAAAGTTACGTTTGTATTATTACTGTCTCTGTCTGTACACATAGATTAAAAAGAAAGTGGTCTAAAAACAAAAATATAGCAAATAAATGTTATCAAAGGCAAGATAAAATATAAAAAACTCGTAATTTCTATTTTTAAAGTGGGTTTATTTTCTTTCTGGAATATACTTCCAGAACTTATAAAGTGAGTTTGTATTATAAATTCGAAAAAGTTGTCCCAAAACAAATATAGAACAAATAAATGTTATCAAAGGCAAGATAAGTTACATTTCTACCTAACTGGATATATTTTTTGTGTTTTTATTCAGTGTAACAATGTAACATGTTTATTCAGCTCGAAAAACATGCAATGTTTAAAATTCAAAATGGCGCCCGACTCTCTCTCGGAGAGGGTAAGTTTGGGAAAAGGTATTATAAATTATAAACTAGACAAAATACTGTTAGAAATTCGCTCAATATACGTTACCGTGACATAAGTTGACATATATTCGGTTGATTTTTAATATTATTTTGTCTAGTTTATTATTTATAACATCTTTTCCCAAACTTACCGTGTTAAAGAGACACCCCTAACACGAAACTGCGAATACAATATAAAAATCTCGTAATTTCTGTTAAAAGTGGGTTATTTTTTTTTTTTTATGGATTATACTTCCAAAATAAACTATTACAGTTGTTTTAAAAGTAATAGAAATATATATATTTTTTTTTTAAAAAAACAGTAATGAATTTTCCGAACTCAATATTTTTCAATTTTTAAACTTTAAAAATCTATCAAAATTTTTCTATTGATTCTATTTTTACGATATTTTCAGGGTCAATGTGAAATTTTATGTTCTTTCCAATAAACCGAATATAATATTTTAGACAAACTTTTTTTTTTTAATTCACGCCCCCCCCCATTTTCAAGTTTCTATTAAAAAGTAAAAGTAAATAATTAATTTACTCACAAATTGAAGAGAAAAGGTCAATAAATAATATTTCCAAATTTAAAAAAAAAAAAAAAAAATCCTTTTTTTAGAAATTTACCTGTAAAGTCCGAAGTTTAAAACCTTTTTTGAAAAAAAAAAAAAAAAAAACACATTTTTTTTTTTTTTTTTAAATAAAACCTTGGTCCTTGCTCCTTTAATTGAAAAAAAAAAATTAGGGCTTGAATTACATTTTTCGAGGAGTTATAAGCTTGGAAAGATGGGGTGGAATTATTCACTATTTTCACGAAAATTCTGACACTGCTATAACAGTAATACAAACCCATTAAAGTAGTATAAAAAGTAATAGAAATATTTTTTTTTATTTTTTAAAAAACAGTAATGAAATTAATTGAATATTACGAGTTCAGTATTTTCAATTTTTAAACTTTAAAAACCTATCAAAATTTTTCTATTAATTCTATTTTTACGATATGTTCAGGGTCAATGTGAAATTTTATGCTCTTTCCCATAAACTGAATACAATATTTTAGACAAAGTTTATTGCAGACAGTTTCGACAGTAAAGTAAAAGTTATTACGTTTGTATTAAAAAGTGGTCTAAAACAAATACATAACAAATAAATGTTATCAAAGGCAAGATAATTTACTTTTCTACCAAACTGGATATATTTTTGGCGTTTTTATTCAATATATAGACAAAATACTGTTACATTGAATAGAAACACAAAAAAATATATCCAGTTTGGTAGAAAAATAACTTATCTTGCCTTTGATAACATTTTTTATGTTTTTTGACAAGTTAGAAACTCAAAATGTAATGATTCTAATAACTTTTTGTTTGTAGCATTTGCTTTTTGGGATTACTGAAATTGTTTCGATACTCAAATTTTATATAATCTGAAAAATTAAGTTCCAAGTTTGATAGGAATTCTTTTTCTATATATTTTCAGGATAAAAAACCTTCATTAATGAACTCCATTTTAATGAATTTTGAAAATTTTGAAGGAAATGTGCCAGTTTTGTGTGGCCACTTACTTTACAAGGTAGTAATTCAACATCTTCCACTGAAGGAGATATCAGAGTGGGCAACTAGCATAAATGTAGAAAATGGTTTTCCTGTAATTCCATTTCATAAGGTTGCCTATGTTTGCCAAAAAATGAAGAAATACAAGAGATTTTTCTTCCCATCAAAGTCTGCAAAGTTCATTAGTTTATGCAACGAACCTGTGCATACTCCGTTCTACCAAGAGTCCTCTACCACCACCAGTAGTCCCTCTACCACCACCACCACCACCAGTAGTCCCTCTACCACCACCACCAGTAGTCCCTCTACCACCACCACCACCAGTACTACCTCTACCACCACCACCAGTAGTCCCTCTACCACCACCACCACCAGTACTACCTTTACCACCACCACCAGTAGTCCCTCTACCACCACCAGTAGTACTAGCACCACGAGAACCTTTAAAAGTACTTCAACACAGACAGATTTTTAAAAAAAAGCTACAAAAAACAAAACTAAGTATTTTTCCAGAATTTTTATTTTATATATGTAAAATGCATAATGTGGCAACAAAGAATTTGCCACATTTGGTAAATTCTCTATGTAAATTTTTAAATGAAAAATGTAAAAATTTTTCAGCAGCTACAGTATTTAAGATGCCAGCAGAGTTAAGTTTTATTGCAGACTATATGACTGTGGATAAAATCCTTAACTCTGATGCGTGTACTTTGATTTTTGACGCCACCACGAAGGATGGCGAACATATTAATAATGCCATGTTGACAACGCCTCAGTCAACCCATGTCATAGCCGTCCAGAGTGTACCTGGTGGTTATGCAAAGGACTATGCAACTCACATCAATGACTGCATTAGTAAATTGGCTCAGGTACACTCTAAAATTTTTGGTGAACCAGCAATTAGCATAAAAAATAAATTAATTGAAAAAATTGGCTCGTGTTTGACAGACAGAGCAGCTGTCAATCACCGTACTGTAGAAATATTAGAATTGCAATGGGAAAAGCAATTAATAGAGCTCAATTGCAACATACATCCTTTGGAAGCAATTACAAAGGAGGTATGTATGCAATTGAAGCATTTTGAGGATGCTAGTGTTAGTGAATTAGTCCTTAGTGGCAAGGATTGTATAGGACATCAGATAACTATGAAAATGTCTTCTCTTAGATATAATAATACTTTAGGTTTAATTAAAGAGTTTAAGGATTTCTTAGGAGATAAATTTTCAACTAAGGTAGTTCCTAGATATAGAGGTAATAGAATTAATATAATTTTTCATTTAGCTTTGGTTTACTTTACACATAGAGAAGACTTTTTAGCATTTTTAAGGCGTTTTAGGAATTCTAAATCTTTGTGCAAAAATTTAGAATCTGCCTTTGGGAATGAAGTAGCATACTTAGAGTTACAGGTTTTAGGTGTTATAGGTAAGCTTCTTTCAGGTCCTTGGATGAAAACTTTTTACACATCCTTGAAAGATCAGTATACATTTGAGAGACGCTCAAGGGTACAAAAATAAGAATTGTCCCAGTCGTGAAGGATTTCTCCTCCACCGAAAGAGAACAAGAAATGGAAGTGCGGCATCCGAAGAACAGATGCTGCACTTTGATCCTGACCAAAAGGCCAAGAGTAGCGGTGAACCCGTGGAAAAAGAAAGGGAAAACAGGCAGCTGTAAACGACGAAAGGAAGAGAAAAAAAGATAAGATCGTAGCTTATGGTGGAAGAACGTGATGACGTTAAATTGCCCATGACAGCCCGTGGGTGGCGAGGATACCAATGAAATTCCGATCTACAAAGCAAACAGTCGCCGAACAGCGAGGCGACAAGTGACCCTATTGAAAAGACGCGTGGCCTTTGTGGAATCGGATTCAGCTGCTTTTATGTCCTCTCAAAAATAATTAAGTTGGGCACCTCTGTTTTTACGGCCTGTCAAGTTCCATTAGAGAACACCCGAATGCCAACAGAGAAAGAAAAGACAGCTCCTTTTTTGGGTATAGGCCGCCTGGCGAAGATTTGACGGACAGTGATCCCTTAATTCTGATTGGCCAACGACCTGAAACGGGAAGAGACCCAGTCCACGCCCCCACAATATAAGCAGCGAGCCTTAAGAGATTGAGAGTCAGAGTCAGACACAGAGTCAGAGTAAGAGAGAGAGCTTTGCTTCCTTGGGTCCGACGAACGAAGATTCCCCCATCGATTGACCCTGTCACGTAGATAATTGAGTTGTCTGTCGGAGAGAGAGAAGAGAAAACCTCGTAGTTAACAAGTGGCCAGTCCCTAACTAAACAGCTAACTGCGATTGTACCCTGATTGAATACAAAGAAGTTTAAACAAAAAGAAACGCTTATTGACTTGGTCCCTTCAATTGTTTTTGCATGACAAGTCTGTTTTAGGAAACCGGCCGTGACATCATCGCTGAGGAAACATCAAAACCAACAACCGGGGTCATTCCACCACTGGACGACGCGCGGGTGACGTAAGTGTCACACATTCACAGATGGGATCCAGATAGTGGAAGGTGTAGTTGATCAGTTAAAGATTTTAGTTCAAGATCCCATAAAAGTGTTAGAAAGAACTATTGATTTTTTTGGGGAATCCAATTGACTTGGATGAGGATTTAGGTAAATTGATGAGGCGTCCTCCTTCCCAATATTGTGACTTGTTTACGTTGATGATGAAAAAGTCTTTAGAAGCTATCATCGGTGTCATCCAAAGGCAGTATACAGTTAGTTTTTCTAGGGTAGATAAATTAAGAACGGATGCTCTGACCTCAGCTAGGTTACACACTATGGAAGCAGAAAGTGTCTTTGGTGAGTATAGTGGTAGGAAACAGTCCTCATCTACTTTAGATACTTTTACAATTAACAATCTCATCAAAGCAAATAGAAATAAGGTTTTAGATGTCTTCCAGGGCGAAAAAATAGATGTAGAATTTCAGGATAAATTAAGAAGTTTAGCAATTAAACAGAGCACAGAAGACCATAAAGTAAATACACAATATAAAAAAACATTAAATAAAACTGTTAAGAAAAGAATTTCCGATAAACATAGAAAACAATTAGAATTAGAATTTAAAAAACTAGAAAGAAATCATCCATCTCTTCCAAATGACCTATTGATAGAGAAGTTCCCAGATCATGTAGAAATTAGGGATATTTTGTTAAGCAGTATCATAGGTAGGAGTATTTTACATATCTGGGAAGATAATAATGTAGAAGAACAATTCAACGGTCTAGTAATTAGTTTTGAAAATAACAATCATACTGTAGAAATGAAGTAATTGAAGAGGTGGTATTAACTAAATACGAATTTGCCGCAGACTATGCAAATAATGAATTAATTTTTATCTAATTTCCTTGTTATCCGAACAATGTTCGGATAACAAGGAACCAAGAAAAGAGAGGTGCGTTAGAAATAGAAATAAAAAAAATAATTTCTAACATGTTTTGTAAAAATTCTGTGCTTCCAGCTAGCAATAAAAAATATAAAAAATCGTGAAACTTGAATTCAACCTGAGAAAAACGGTCGAGTTTGTCAGGAATAACACGATGTTACGGGACCACTGATTGGTCTTGTCGCTAATGAGACAAGATCGGGGATTGGCCACTAAAGGGCCTCCCCGACCAAACCCTTTTTTTTTTCAGCGGGAAATCTTAATTTCCCTTGCTGACCAAAAAATTGCTAGCTGAAGACAGTCGTGAAAAAAGACAGCAGGAAATGGCCTGGTAGTCGTATTCTTCGACAGGATTGACTAAAACCACTCCAAGTCTCCCAGAGCCTAAATGCAACGACTGTACATTAATCTCATCAAGGGATTATGAACTACTCGGCCCATGCCAGCAAAATAAGACCAACTAATTTTGCAACAGACCTACCTATGGCAGTCAACTTTTTCTTCAAGACCACGGTAAGTTCTGTTTCATTTTGTTACGTCTGACACTGGGCCTATTTTCAGGCTATGAGAGAGTTTTCTCACATAGCATTTTGCAAAATTAGTTGTTTTAATGATTCCTAGTACCTTCTAATTCAATAACAAAAAAATAGTACCTTCTAATTCAATAACAAAAAAATATTATTAGCTGAGTACGATAATTCGTTTGTTGCCTTTGTTTAATTAATAGGCTGCTTCTTGGTTTAACTAACATTTTTAAAACAAAGAGGAATCATTAATTCGAAGTATATATATATATAAGTAAAAAAAAACAAAACAAATTAAATTAATAGTAAGATAAGATATTTCCTTCTATTTTTATGTGTTTCTTCCATGTTATGATAAATTTCTTAGTTTCGGTGGTTGTAAAAAAAAATTTACTTTTGGTTTCGGTCTAGAAGGATTCCTCCTTTTCTAATTTAAACATTGTGTTCTACCACTATTTGTTCGTAAACTTGACATCATTATTTATCCGTAAAAAAAAGGGAGTTTTGTTTTTTGGTTTCGGTCTAGAAGGATTCTCCCTTTCCAAAATGTCTCCGTCTCGCAAGGAGCTTGAGGCCAGCCTGGCGGCTAAGAGAGTCAGGATAACTACTACGGTAGAGAGACTTACCCATGACGCTTCTCCTAGACTAATAGCCTGTAGTGTTTCTGACGTAAAAAGATGGCTGCTAGACTGTGAAAGTCTAGTCAACCAAATTATGACTAAATGTCTCGCTGAGGAACGAGCTGAGATATGTGACGAAGACCACGCGTTTACTGTCTCGGTTCGTGAAACGCTTCTGGAATTCGAAGCACCAACAATGAGAGGAGATGGGAAGAAAGGGAAATCCCCTATAATTAAGTTGGAGGTAGATTGTCCGACATTCATGGATAACCCTCCAGGGAATAAATTCTCTTTTAGAACTTTTCTGAAGAGATTCGAATTTTATACATCGTCGTTGGACGATGATTCTGATAAGCTTCTGTTGTTAAAAACGAAGCTAGGCGGAAAAGCTTTCGAGATGGTGTCCGAACTTGATATCAAGCCGGAAAACTATCTGAAAGCTATAAATATTTTAAGGGAAAAATTCTACAACCCTGCCGATATAAAAAATAAAATTTTTGAAGAAATGCTTTCTTCCACAGATACTATAGGGGACCCTTCTCTTCTAAGGAACTATATTGATAGAGTCAAGGCCGACCTGGTCGAGCTGGACAACTCCTTCGAGGGAGATTTTTTTGTAGACGGCTCGGTTTCAGGCGAGCTTGTCGCTCACATTGTATTAAAACGAATTCCTAACGGAATGTGTAAACAATTAATGTCCCGAGCCAGGACAAGGTACCCTTCCCTTAAAACAATAATGGAAGTTATCCCCGAAATTCTGGAGATTGACATGGCGACGCCAGCCTGGAAAGGGCGCGAAATTGGCCCGCCAAAACCGTCCGCCATTTTGTCCAACAGGCGACAGGGAGAAAACGCAAATTCTTTAAAGAATTCCTTTCAATCTCGGAAGGAATTAAAACCTGAAAAACCCTCTCCCCCAAGCAACAATTATTATAGGTCGTGCAAGTTGTGCGATAAAACTGACCATAGCGCTAGGGACTGTACGACTTATAAGACCTTTGATGTTAGACTTGAGAGAGCGGGAGCATTAAATTTATGCACCAAATGTTTGGGCTCACATAAGGAAGCTAAATGTCCAGGCATAAAAGGTTTTCCTTATGCATGTGGTTCCTGTGGGTTAAGGTCCCATTTTTCAGCGATGTGCCCAAAGTCGCTTAAACATTTCGTCGGGAAAACGATTCTGGCAGAACATGGCAGCTGCATATTTCCTGTGATAAGGGTCTCATTAAAGAGAGAACAACGTCCTGTGTCTTTTAACTGCCTCGTCGATACTGGCAGCCAAAAATCCTTTTTCTCTAATGCAATTTTGAGGAAATTATGCTCTCGGGAGAATCTAACCCCTAATTCTGTAGTTATGCCCATTAATACCTTTATTGGTACAAAAACCCTAGACCTCTACGAACTTGGGGTGTCAGTAAGAATGGGGCGCAAAAGCCCTTTTTCCATGCTGGACTATTTACGGATAGTTTAAATTTAAAATTTAACGTGTCACAGTTTAATGAAGTGACAACCAATATAAAAGAGGCAGGATTCCGACTCTGTCATGGGTACGAGAGTATGAACGACACATTATTACATGGTCTTGTTGGGTTGGATATAATCCAACGTATGAAAAAATTCCAGCTCATAAGTTGTCTTAATGGTTCTGCTTGGGAAACCTCCAATGGAATTATCCCGTTTGGGAATGTGGGCTGTTTTGAGAAAGGTCAAGCCGATACTTTGGAAAATCCACTTGACATAACCCCCTTTGAAAATATTGTCCGCTCGTTGCCCAAGTGTTCAAACTATTTAATTGAGGGTGCCTTAAACCCTGTGTCTTCATTCCCTGACCCACTGGGCCCATTTTTCGAAGACTCCTCCGTTGAGCGCGGAGTGGAGAATTTCTTATCCCTAGATTCTATAGGGATAGATGAAAAATCAAATTTATCTTCGTATGATGAAGATAAAATTACTAAATTTAAGAAAACCGTAGTTTTAAGAGACGGTAAATATTACGTTGATTTACCGTGGGATGACGAGAAGTTGTCCCTGGTCGATTCCAACTACATTCCAGCCTTGAAAATCATGCAAAGGGTGGCCATCCCCTTGGAAAAAAGGGGTCTTTATGACAAGTATACTCAGGTCTTCCATGAGTACGAGGAACTTGGAGTTATAGAACAGATCTATGTTCCTCCGGGAGAATATAAAAATTACTGTTGGATTCCCCATCGTCCGGTCATAAAACAAGGAACTGGGGTTACCACCAAGATGCGACCTGTATTCAATTGCTCCTTCAAGAGACGAGGAGGTGTTTCCCTTAATGATGCGGCCTATGCTGGTGTCAACCTAACTGCCCAATTGTTGGACCTCTTGCTGGTCTTCCGGAAGAACAATTATGTACTTTTGGGGGACCTGAAAAAAGCCTTCCTCCAGGTCCGTCTGAGGACCAATAAGGATAAAAATAGATTTTGTTTTTTCTTGAAGGTGAATGAGAATTTGCGTGCTTATAGATACAATACAGTAATATTCGGCTTCAATGCAAGCCCATTCATTTTAAGTTGTATCATCAAGCTGCATACCGAGAGATACCCTGATGATGTTCCCTCCTCTGTGCTCCATAATAATTTTTATGTCGACAATCTGGTCGCTACCAATAGTGATTTCAATTCTCTTTGTTCAACCTACGAAACAGTACGAGAAAGATTAATGGATGCTGGATTTGAACTTCAGTCTTGCAATTCCAACCACAATCACTTACAAATTAAAATGATCGAGGATGGGACCCTGGTTTCTCCTCCTCCCCCCATTGAAAAGGTGTTAGGGTACCATTATTCTCCACAGAGAGATTCTGTGTGCTTGGCACCCGTAGCGATAGATTCTAAGGTCAACACCAAGCGAGGAATCTTGTCTCAGACTTCCAGAATCTTTGACCCATTATCGTTGTTCCTTCCTGTCACAGTCCAGGGCAGGATCCTAATCAGTCAACTGTGGAGGAACAATTTATCCTGGGACCAAGAAATCCCAGAAAATTTCACCGATGCTTGGCAGAATCTCGCTGGTGAGTTGAACGATTTGAGTGGGATTGAGTTTCCAAGGAATGCCTTGGTGAATGACGTTCCTACTGATTTCTTATGCTTTTGCGATTCTTCCAAACTTGCGTACGGATTTTCGCTGTATGCCAAGCAGGGGTCGCAGTGTCACCTTGTATTCGCAAAGGGAAAGGTGGCTCCTCTTAAGAAAAAAACCCTACCCATTCTGGAACTTATGGCAATTTATCTTGCTTTTAAGGTCGTCCCTAATGTGTTAAGGGCCTTGCAGCCTGTCGACGTCCGTAATTTGTTTGTAGTCTCTGATGCCCAGGTGGCATTGTCTTGGGTGTTGAACGGTAGGGGTACAAAGAAAAATCTCTTTGTGGAAAACCGAATTTTGGACATTAAGAGGATGTTGGAAGCTATCAAAAATGATTTTGGTATCTTACCTCAATTTAAATATGTCCCTTCTGCTGAAAACCCGGCAGATTTGTTAACCAGGGGTCTTTCCTCTGCTAAGTTCCGGCAATTTTTCGATTTGTGGGTTCATGGCCCTGATTGGGCAAATCGAAGTGCTGTTGATTGGCCAATAACTCCGTTACCGTGTCTGAATGACACTAATAAAAAGATTGTCTCTTGCTTTCTTTCCAATGAGGCTACTTCGGAAGAGAATATTCTTCCGTTTAATATTTCAAAATTCTCTTCCTTGACGAAGACAATCGGTGTGCTGGAGAAGGTTTTGCGGTTTGTCGATAAATTGAAACATAGACAAACCGATACTGTTAAAAGGGCAAAGTTTTTGCTTTTCTCTAGTATGCAGAGGAAAGAATTCCCCTGCGAATTAAATTACTTAAGGGAACCTGCTGGTAAAACTATACCGCCAAGAGTAAGTGCCCTTGGATTATTCTTGGATAATGAAGGATTGCTGCGCGCTACAGGTCGTATACAAAGTTCTGATATTCACCCATATCAAGTCAAACACCCCATCATCTTAGGTAAATATCATGATTTGACTCGACTAGTGGTTCAGGAGGCACACTGGAATTGCAGTCATCTCGGAGTTAGCTCAACCCTAACCAAGTTAAGACTAATGGGGTTTTGGATCCCTCAAGGGAGACAATCAGTGAAGGGCGTCCTCCGCCATTGCATAACATGCAAAAAAATAAATTCTCTGCCTTGTCAGACCCCTTCGGGTTCTCAACTACCAGCCCACCGGACAAATTTTGTTCGCCCATTCAACCAAGTTGGTGTTGACTTTTCAGGCCATTTTTGGATAAAGGGG
Organism: Euprymna scolopes; assembly: GCF_053919585.1. Classification (NCBI taxonomy): domain Eukaryota; kingdom Metazoa; phylum Mollusca; class Cephalopoda; order Sepiida; family Sepiolidae; genus Euprymna; species Euprymna scolopes. The sequence goes on from NC_136514.1 coordinate 36,120,494, forward strand.
AACAATGAGGATACCAAAATGTATCTCTTGTTGTTTACCTGTATGAGTCTCAGGGCTGTACATCTTGAACTGTTGCCTGACATGAGCACACGTTCTTTTCTACTGGCATTTGTCCGGTTTACTAACCTATTTGGTGTCCCTTCCTACGTTTATTCTGATAATGCCAAAACCTTCTTGGCTGCTGGTATCTCGTTGTCAGAAGTATTCATTTCTGATGAGTTCAAGGAACAATTCAGATCAACTTCAATTAGACATGTTACCATCCCTCTTTATTCCGCATGGCATGGAGGCACATGGGAGCGGATGATACAAACCGTGAAATGGTGTTTCCACAAATTAATTGGTAGAAGGAAGATCGAATATTTCAACTTCCTAACTATTGTTTCTGACGTAGAGAAGGCCATTAATGACAGACCCCTCACCTATGTTGACTCTGCGGAAAGGGGATTGGAAACTTTGACCCCTAATCATTTTCTGCAAACGGGCTATAGCCCACGCTTGATATTGGGAAACATGGAGGTCGATGATCTCTGTCCTGACACCCCGAGTAGGGTGCAATTGTTAAACTCTCTGCAGCTGAGAGATGAATTTGTTGGAAAATTCCGCAAAATTTGGTACAACGAATATCTTCTCTCCTTAAGGGAGGGAGATAGAGAGATGATCAGTCAAGTTACTGAAAGGATTTCAGTCGGTGACGTTGTTTTGATTAAAACACCCAACAAACCTAGACCTTTCTGGAGTCTTGGTAAGGTGCTCAACCTCATCTACGGAAACGATGGAAAGGCTCGTTCTGCTCGCATATTAAGGGATGGGTGTGAACAAATCCACTCCCTAAAACATTTGTTCCCTTTGGAAATGAAGGATAATCCTGAATCCTCTTCGTCAGAGTTTGTGGAGGAGGGAGGTCCCTTCTTCTGCCCAACTTGTTCCATTGAGAATGATGGATCATCTCCAATGGTATGTTGCGATAAGTGCAACAAATGGTATCATTTTAACTGCGTCGGAGTTAATGAACAAGATACCACCGGAATTTGGTTTTGTCCAAATTGTTCGGAAAACATGTTATGTTAGGTTGGGTTAAGTTCCCCATTGTAGCAATTAAAGATGAATTGTCTACTGACTTATGTTATTATAGTTTTTTCTTTCTAGTTGTTAATTATTGATACTGTTGATTTGGTTAAAACTGTTAGCTGAAACTTTACTCATTTCTGTGGTAGAAACACATAATACTTATCCTTAGGGATTAGCCTCATTTGTTCAATAGAAATCAAACATAAAACAATCTGTTTCATTTTAATAACTTTAAAAAAAAAAAAAAAAGTAATCGATTACCGATTACTTTTTTCTTGCCCCCTTGGGAGTGTGTCAGGAATAACACGATGTTACGGGACCACTGATTGGTCTTGTCGCTAATGAGACAAGATCGGGGATTGGCCACTAAAGGGCCTCCCCGACCAAACCCTTTTTTTTTTTCAGCGGGAAATCTTAATTTCCCTTGCTGACCAAAAAATTGCTAGCTGAAGACAGTCGTGAAAAAAGACAGCAGGAAATGGCCTGGTAGTCGTATTCTTCGACAGGATTGACTAAAACCACTCCAAGTCTCCCAGAGCCTAAATGCAACGACTGTACATTAATCTCATCAAGGGATTATGAACTACTCGGCCCATGCCAGCAAAATAAGACCAACTAATTTTGCAACAGACCTACCTATGGCAGTCAACTTTTTCTTCAAGACCACGGTAAGTTCTGTTTCATTTTGTTACGTCTGACACTGGGCCTATTTTCAGGCTATGAGAGAGTTTTCTCACAAGTTGAACAACTCACACCCTCCCTGTAATTTTTTTTACCGATAGTTTCATTAAATTCTTTTGCTGGATTTTCATTGATTACACACTAATCTAATAGATTATGAAAAAAAAAAAAAAAAAAAAAAAATTTATCATTATTTCGACATTTGGAAGGGGTGCTCACTTTTTAGTTACAACGTTCTGGTAAACCGGTCACCCATTTTGTAACCATCGATATTTTTTTTCTTTTTTCTCATAATCTGATAGATTAGTGTGTAAACAATATAAATCCAGCGAAAGATTTAATTAAAACTATCGGTGAAAAAAATTACAGGGGGGGGGGGAGTTGTTCAACTCGCGATGTTTGTTTTTTATGAAATTGTTTTTTATAACAATGAATGGACATGTTTTTAATTTTTTTTTTTTTTTTATGAAAAGAAAGTTTCATTTTTTTTTTTTCTTACTTCGTTTTTATTTTTTTTGTTAAGGATTCAAGTCCTATAGATTTACAACGTTCTGGTAAACCGGTCACCCATTTTGTAACCATCGATTGTTTTTTATAACAATGAATTTTTTTTTTTAAGTTTATTCTTATGTGTGTTTTTATGAAATAAACGTATCGATTTTACACAATCTATCAGATTATGAAGAAAAAAAAAATTTCCTTCTGGCAAATTGGTCACTCACTTTCGGAGAACGGAAGTGAATGTCAAGAAATTGCATTTTTTTTATTGCCCTTTTATTGCGCTTTTTTTTTGTTTTTATTAAGACTAGTTATTTTTCCATTGTGAACACGTGGTAATTAATTTTTAATTATGGCTACCTCCGGAAACCAAAGGTGGGAGTTAATGAAGAAAATGAATGAAACGCCAATAGATTATGCCAGGGAGAAGAATTTGATAGCGCAAAATAAGGTTTGTTCATGTGGCCATGACATGGCCCTGCAGAAATATGGGAAAGCCAAACTGGATGGCTTCTGTTGGAGATGCTGCCGCTGCAAAAAAATCACATCATTACGGAGTGGTACATTTTTTGAACACGCAAAAGTGACCATTTCCACACTGTTACAAATAATATACGACTTCGTAACACAAACTCCTGTTACAGGGTCGGCAAACGCCATTGGCATTAGCGAGAAAACATGTATCCAGTGGTATCAGTATTGCCGGGATATTTGCTCCAGTAAAATGCTGAAAGACTGAGAAAAGCTAGGCGGTCCGGGACATGTTGTAGAAATAGACGAGAGTCTATTATTTAAGAGGAAGTATAACATTGGCCGAGTGACAAACCAGATATGGGTTGTAGGGTTCTATGACCGAACCCAAAGGAAAGGATTCCTGCGGCGAATCTCGGACCGCTCAGCAAGAACATTGGAGCAAGTAATTGTGGAATGTGTTGCTCAGCAACAGTGCAACACTGTTGCTGTCGGGTCAACAATTTATACAGACCAGTGGCGGAGCTATTCTAATTTAGGAAATCTCGGATATGTGCACGCACGAGACAGTCAACCATTCGGAACATTTCGTTGACCCTGTAACTGAAGTCTGCACAAACAGTATTGAAGGGTACTGGTCAAGAATTAAAAGACGCATAAAATACATCTATGGGTCTTCCGGAGACATGAAATGGTCCCACGTTGATGAAGCAATGTACCGGGAGGCATACCACATGACAGCAGACAAGGGGATGGAGAATTTTGAAATCATGTTAGGTGGGAGAGACGAACATTCGACACCTAAAGAAGTGGAGGTGGATGAGTCATATTTTTTCCGACGAAAGTATAATAGGGGACGTGTGAGGAAGGGCGTTTGGCTTTTTGGCGCCGTGGAAAGAGGCTCGAATTTGTGCAATTTCGCAATAGTGGAAAATAGGGATCGAGATACCCTGTTTCCAATCATAAATTCATGGTGCCTGCCAGGAACAAGAATTATTTCTGACGGTTGGGCGGCTTACCAAGGACTTGATCGACTCGCTCAAGGAATTTATGAGCACGACACTGTCATCCACGAAGACAACTTCGTTGATCCGTTGGACCCTTCAGTGCACACACAGACTATTGAAGGACTATGGTCACACGCCAAAAAAACATATACGAAAGTTCGGGAATCGACAAAATATGTTCGGCTTGCATCTGATGGAATTTTTATGGCGAACAAGAGAGAAGGGTGAATGTTTTCCACGAATCATCAGATGTATCCGCGAACAGTATTCGTTTTAAAAATTAACTGTTTAATAAAGTTCTATGTTCTTAAAATAATTCTATGTTATTAAAATAATTCTTTCTTAAAATAATTCATAACTGTTTTTCGTTTTAAAAATTAACTGTTTAATAAAATTCTATGTTCTTCAAATAATTCTATGTTATTAAAATAATTCTTTCTTAAAATAATTTATAACTGTTTTATAAAGTTCTATGTTCTTCCTTTGTTAAAAAAATAACTTATTCAAACAGTTCATTTAAATTAACAAGAAAAAGAAAAATTGAAACAGGTGCCCCCCGGTGATTCTGTTTGCGTCCTTTTTAGTTTGGCAGGAGTTGCGTCCCTTGATTTCCCTGTAAACTGCAATCCTGCCGGACTTGAATCCAGCAAGAACATTGGAGCAAGTAATTGTGGAATGTGTTGCTGTCGGGTCAACAATTTATACAGACCAGTGGCGGAGCTATTCTAATTTAGGAAATCTCGGATATGTGCACGCACGAGACAGTCAACCATTCGGAACATTTCGTTGACCCTGTAACTGAAGTCTGCACAAACAGTATTGAAGGGTACTGGTCAAGAATTAAAAGACGCATAAAATACATCTATGGGTCTTCCGCCCTTCCGGAGACATGAAATGGTCCCACGTTGATGAAGCAATGTACCGGGAGGCATACCACATGACAGCAGACAAGGGGATGGAGAATTTTGAAACATTTCTCCAACATGTCAGCTAAATCTATAGGACTTGAATCCTTAACATAAAAAAAATAAAAACGAAGTAAGAAAAAAAAACAAAAAAAAATGAAACTTTATTTTCATAAAAACAAACAAAAATAAAAAAATAACAAAAATATGTCCATTCATTGTTATAAAAAACAGAAAAAATAAAAACGAAGTAAAAAAAATTGAAACTTTTCATAAAAACAAAAAAAAAAAAAAAAAATTAAAAATATGTCCATTCATTGTTATAAAAAACAATTTCATAAAAAACAAACATCGCGAGTTGAACAACTCCCCCCCCCCTGTAATTTTTTTCACCGATAGTTTTAATTAAATCTTTCGCTGGATTTATATTGTTTACACACTAATCTATCAGATTATGAGAAAAAAAAAAAATATCGATGGTTACAAAATGGGTGACCGGTTTACCAGAACGTTGTAACTAAAAAGTGAGCACCCCTTCCAAATGTCGAAATAATAATTTTTTTTTTTTTTCATAATCTATTAGATTAGTGTGTAATCAATGAAAATCCAGCAAAAGAATTTAATGAAACTATCGGTAAAAAAAATTACAGGGGGGGGGGTTGTTCAACTCGACCTTAGAATTTAAAAAACTAGAAAGAAATCATCCATCTCTCCCAAATAACCTATTGATAGAGAAGTTCCCAGATCATGTAGAAATTAGGGATATTTTGTTAAGCAGTATCATAGGTAGGAGTATTTTACATATCTGGGAAGATAATAATGTAGAAGAACAATTCAACGGTCTAGTAATTAGTTTTGAAAATAACAATCATACTGTAGAAATGAAGTAATTGAAGAGGTGGTATTAACTAAATACGAATTTGCCGCAGACTATGCAAATAATGAATTAATTTTTATCTAATTTCCTTGTTATCCGAACAATGTTCGGATAACAAGGAACCAAGAAAAGAGAGGTGCGTTAGAAATAGAAATAAAAAAATAATTTCTAACATGTTTTGTAAAAATTCTGTGCTTCCAGCTAGCAATAAAAAATATAAAAAATCGTGAAACTTGAATTCAACCCGAGAAAAACTACTAAAAAATAGCGCGGTACCAAAAATACATAAGCACCAAATTATTTTCTACCTTGTCGAGTTTCGTAATTTTTGGATGTAATCATCTTAAAAATACGAGGAACACCTAGATACTATTATTTCATGTTAAATACATTATTAAAATTTCAGAAATTTCGTCTTAATAGTGTAGAAGCGCCAAGAAGCCATTTTGCTTTTGTACCATTTTTTTATTTTGTTGGTTATAAATATTGCAACATGTTCGTTGCATTAGAATAAGTCTTTTGAAATAAAAAGAATTTATGGAGGCTGAAAAAAATAATGCAAACTTACACAATTAGGATTTGGCTCGGAGCGATGTGTAGCATCTGTTCTGAAAATTACTTTCATCTTTGCTGTCCTCGGTCTGTGAAGAACTTTTTGAACTAAAGCAATTTTAATTTTCGTTCTAACCCAGACAAAAAAAAAACGAACTTGTGTCCAACTCTTCAAGTAATTAAGATTATTTCTGTTCTTGCTAAAAGTTAGATAAGCGGTCAGTGTTTAAATAGGGGTGCTTTGGGTTGCGACAGAATATAAAAAGAATTGGCAGTCTAAAAATGAAACTTTTCTTCGGAAGTATGATGTTCTCACAGTACGAGTAGGGTCGGAAAATGAGACGGTGGGGGGGGAGAAAAAAGCGGGAATTTTATTTTTAATAATTTAGTTTTAAATGAGTCACGTGATAATTTCACCCAATGAAATAAAAGCAACATAAATTTAAACCCTCCCCTTCCTAACTGTTTTAAATGTAAAAAAAGAAATAAAATCAATAATAAAATCAATAATTAAAAAAAAAATTTTTTATTTAGCTGAAAACTATTTAATTTTATAGCTTTTAAATTTTACTTTGTCATATTTTATGACTTAAATTCAATGTTTTTTAATGTAACATTTTCTATATTTGATTCAATCTTTTCGTTCTTTTTACTTTTTATTTAAATTTCATTTGATAACTTTATAACTTAAAATTTGATTTTACTTTACAATTTTATAACTTTTACATATTAATTTAATGTCTTTTTTTTGCTTAGACACTTTATTTGATTCATTTTCTTGCTTTTCACTTAAATTTTATTTAATTTATGTTAATTAAAAATATTTAAAATTTTATTTTATTTTGTGATTTTATAACTTTTAAACTTTAATTTAATAAATGTATTTTGATTAAACATTTTTATTTGATACATTTTTAAACTTTTCATTTAAATTTTATTTACTTTATGTTTAAAAATTTATTTTATAACATTTTTACTTTGCCATTTTATAACTTTTAAACTTTAATTCAATCAATGTTTTTTGTTTGTTTTTTAAATTTAACATTTTTGGTGCTAATGCACTTATTAATCCGCGCTATTTTTTTAAATAGTATTTTCTAGTTTAATTAAAATTTTATGACATCTGTTTTTATTAAATTGTAAGGTTAAAGTACAAAATAAGTCCAAAACGCCCCCTCCCCATGCTAAGAATGGCTTTCAAAATAATAGCATTATTATTTCAGCGCGGATCAATAAGTACACTAATAAATTTTTATTCAAATTAACTCTGGCAATGACGCATGTTAACTCGTTGGATCCATTGCTCCGTGACACATAATACGAAATAGACGGCGGCAGCCCATTTGGCATCCCGCTGAAAAACCTTTCACTAGGTTTTGTCTTTTTTATTTCAATATTATCTTTAAATATAATAAATAATATCCCTAAACTGTTAATATATATATATATATTACTTTGGCACTTCTGCAGTAGGTGTATCAGAATTTTTGTAGGAATTTTTGACACCCCTAAAAGGAAACTGCGAATAAAATATAAAAATCTCGTAATTTCTCTGTTAAAAGTGGGTTATTTATTTTCTTTATAGATTATACTTCCAAAATTAACTATTAAAGTTGTTTTAAAAGTAATAGAAATATATTTTTTTTAAACTAATGAATTTTCCGAACAATATTTTTCAATTTTTAAACTTTAAAAATCTATCAAAATTTTTCTATTGATTCTATTTTTACGATATTTTCAGGGTCAATGTGAAATTTTATGTTCTTTCCAATAAACCGAATATAATATTTTAGACAAACGTTTTTTTTTTAATTCACGCCCCCCCCCATTTTCAAGTTTCTATTAAAAAGTAAATAATTAATTTACTCACCGAAAAGTAAATAATTAATTTACTCACAAATTGAAGAGAAAAGGTCAATAAATGATATATTCAAATTTAAAACAAAAAAAAAAAAAACCGTAGTGTTTTTTAGAATTTTACCTGTAAAGTTTGAAGTTTAAAACCTTTTTTTTTAAACCACGTTATTTGTTTTTTCTTTTTTTTTTAATGGAACCTTGGTCCTTGCTCCTTTAATTGAAAAAAAAAAATACGGCTTGAATTACATTTTTCGAGGAGTTATAAGCTTGGAAAGACAGGGGGTCGAATAATTCACGCCTCCCATTTTGAAATGTCTATTAAAAAGTAAATAATTAATTTATGTACCAAAGTCTTATATATCACAAATTGAACAGAAAAGGTCAATAAATAATATATTTAAATTTAAAACAAAAAAAAAGAATTGTTTTTTTAGAAATTTACCTGTAAAGTCCGAAGTTTAAAACCTTTAAAAAAAAAAAAAACACGTTGTTTTTTTTTTTGTTTGTTTTTTTTAATGAAACCTTTAATTGAAAAAAAAAATAGGGCTTGAATTACATTTTTCGAGGAGTTATAAGCTTGGAAAGATGGGGTGGAATTATTCACTATTTTCACGAAATTTCTGACACACATACTTCTGCAGTATGCGGACAAGCACCATTGTTGGGGGGGGGGGATAACTCTAATTTCTTCTTGGTCAAATAAATACCAAAAAGATTTTTTTTCCTAACACAAAAACATTTGAAAACAAAAATTTATCAAAATAAAATGTTACAGACATTTATGGAAAAGTCTGCGTAAGAAAATATAATTTTAATAAAACAAGTTTCGGCATTTTTGATGTTTATCAAAAAAAAAAAAAAAAAAAAAAAAAATGACTAATATAGTGCTTGACTTTACTCTCACGAAGAATGAGTCGAGTTCCTATTTACAATGCCTCCCCACAGGACAGAGTTAGACACCAGGGTCGTTTTTTAATGTGGATAAAAGGAACAAAAATAAAATTGTCTCAGTCATGAACGATTTCTCCTCCACTGACAAAGAACAAGAAATCGAAGTGCAGCATCTGAAGAACAGATACTACACTTTGAGATATTACATTTTTTATTCACAGGAAAAAAAAAAAAATTGGGAAAATGAACAAAAAATTTAGGCACAAGGCAAACTCAAATCTTATCCCGAAGGCCTATGGCGGTTACCATAATGTAATTCTTGTTGGGTAGGTCACCATTTCGGCAGGTCCCCCTTTTTGGGGAGTCGTCGAAATTAATAAGACGGGAGTAGAAACCGACCTTGGAATAATAATAAAGAAACAAAGGAACTTCCAAATGAAATGGTTTTATATTCATTTCAGCGTACAAGTGGTATCGGGTTATAGAAAGTTCGTGATTTTCATTTTGGTCTCCTGACTCTGGAACCACTCACGTCTCCGTCTTTTTGCTTCCAACACTTTTTGTATCTCTCTTTTTGTCTTTCCCACCAGAACTGTTCTTTGTTCTGATTGGTTACAACCTCTGGTCACATTTTTGAGGAAGGGGGAAGGGAAGAGTAGAGAGAAAGAGACATGTAATGGAAAAATAGTAGTCTTAGCTTCACTACAGGCCAAATAAGTCGAGTTATGTTCAGAAAATTCCTAAGGATGTTGGTCAACATGTCAGCCAATTCTTTATGAAATAATAGGCCTTATCTTTGTTGAATTATTAATTTTACTCGGAACTATTATCCTATATTTGTTTGTTTATTTTATTTTTTTTTTTTTTCGAACAAATTATCTAGTTAGGTAGAAAAGTACCTCTTTAAGGCCACCATTCGCCCATGTATGGAGTATTGCTGTCACATTTGGGCTGGTGCATCTGCTACTAGTCTCTCGCTCTTTGACAAGGTTCAAAAGAGAGTCGCAAACCTGATAGGCCCTGAACTGGCATCTAAGTTTCAGCCTCTGTCCCATCAACGAAATGTTGCATTCCTCTGCCTGTTCTACAAGTATTTTAGTGGTGAATGCTCTGACGAACAGCAATCACTTGCGCCCCCACGACGTGAGCACCCTCGACAAACCCGACAGGCTGCTAAATCCCACCCCCACACTGTAAAGATCCCTAGATGAAAAAGATCTTTCTACTGCAATAGTTTCTTTCTCAGAACCGCTAGACTTTGGAATTCCATTCCAGGTCCCTGCTTCCCCAACAGTACTGACGTGCAGAAGTTCAAGTGTAACGTGAACCGACATCTTGCTGCCCAAATCCCTACATAGTTCCCCAGTAGTTGTTGCCCCTGATAGTAGCCCCCCTACACCAAAGTGGCCATTTGCCTTGTTTGGGGTGAAAATGTAATAAAAAAAAAAAAATTTTTTTAAAAAGTAACTTCTTGCCTTTGATAACATTAATTGGCACTTGTACAGTTTAATCACGGCATTAAAAAATGAAAATATCAAAAAAAGGTTATATTGTACGTATCCGTTTTGAACTGAAGATCTCCGAAAACAAATCTCACTTAATTTGATCGAGTAGTACTGTTTGATTGTTTTTTTGTTTTGCTTTGTTTTTTGTTATTTTTTTTTTTAGCGGAAAAAACACCTTTTTATGATAGCATGTTAAAGGTAGACATCTTTGAATTTTTTAAATTTTGTTTGGATTTTTAGAACACGCTACAGGGAGATAACTCAATTTAAAGCGCCGACACTACCTCCTCATCTTAGCTTTTCTGACTAATAATCGGACCTTTTGCTCGTTATCATGACAAATTGTTTGGTACTCCTTGCGCGTTGAGTTCCATGGCGACCAGCAGAAAAATTTAATAGGTAAATGTTTACTTTAGCTACAACAGAACACTGACCAATAAAATTTTTTTTATATATATGTTTTCGGGATCGTTGACAACGAATCTGATATTCAAACCCGTCGCAAAATTACGGTTTGCATGGTATTAACCCCTGTGCCAACTCACCGCCATCGTTTATGCTATTCTTACATGATGCGTTCGCGCATGAACGCACATAGTAAGGCGACTTGTCACATCACGGAAGAATTTTTAGCGGACATTTAAAATAACCAGAAAGTTTTCAAAAACAAAATGTAGTTTTTGATGTTTTTTTAATTGATCTAAAAAATTAAGTTTTCATGAGCGGTTTACAATTATAAAACTTGTACAACATATGACACTATTCGTGTCATGAATGCATGCAGTGAGGTGCATATTGCGGTGAGAGGGGGTGTTTGAGTGGAAGAGGAAGAGAGGGCAGAAGAGGGGGTGTTGATGTCTGATTGGGACAAAACAGAAATGTCTATGAGATTTGTTAGAAAGTCTTCAAGTCCAACATAAACAAACTCCTGACAAACCGCCCCCTTAAGTAAGACACTATCAAAACCCCGAATACTAATGATTACTACAATACTATCTCATTGATTACTGTACACACAATAACCCTTATCGCTGAGTGGCCTTCGCCCCATTTAAAAAAAAAAAAGAAAATACAAATAATAATTGTTTTTATCTCATTGTCGTTATATATCTGTTAACATGAAAGGTTGTTTTTAGGACCTCTGTTAAGAGGTATGAAGAAATCCAGAGATCCTTAGCTGATTAAGGCTGACAACTTAGAATGGGCGTCAAGGGTAAGGGTCACCGCCAAGCATTGTTCGACCTGGAATGACTAATCACTCCTAATTTGATAATAAGTAAAAACCTCAGTGCAAATGAGGGTTAAAATTTGGTAGTGATAAGCTCTAAGAGGAAGAAAGAAAGGGTGTTTGTAACCATTCTCTGAAGGACAGGTGGGGAAAAGGGGTTGGATTTAGAAAAAGGAATTCTAGAAAGAGTAGAGTCGTAGCCAGCAAACTGAATTGCTACGACTCTACTCAAGCGCTCCTGATTTGGGAGCCTTCAGGGCCTGATGTTATGATGTTAACTAGCCTGTGTTAATGTGAAATCTGTGACTTTACTGGTCTGGTCTTACATCGTTTCACCTCAATTTAGATAGTAGCTGTTATGAAGTAATGAAATTAATAAATAGTTTGTTATTGTTGTAAACCGGAGTTCTGTTTGTTGTGGTGAGGACTCTTCATTTTGCAGCAAGCCGAAAGGACCAGCAGTGTGATTGATGTACCCAGAGACTACCTACACAGGGTAGGAGATGATTCGATCGAGAGGCAAAGCACCCCACCATGAAAAACAGTGGGTGAAGACGACCAACTTGTGACAGGACAATGTACGATCGAAAGAACACCTGTTATATTGGGTGGAATCCGACGAGGTTATGTACACCCGGTGTGGTTGGTGCAGTATCGGTCTCGTTATAAACATTTAACAGGTGCTTCTGCAGTTTAATTTACTGTTGCCGCGCGCGCAACACCACCCGTCCCTCCTAGCCCTCCACCGCCCTACCCCCCAATGTAAACAGAATTTTTGTGAAAAAGTAAACAGTTCTTCGACCCGGTGTATGTCGGCGCGTTACTTACGGGGAAAATGGTAAATTAAACTGCAGAAGCACCTCTCCAATGTTGTACAAGTTTTATAATTTATAAATTATAAATGAAAAACCACCCTCCAAAAAAAAAAATAAATAAAAAAACGAAAAATAAAAATGCTTTTGAAGACCGCTCGTAAAAACTTAATTTTTTTAGATCAATTAAAAAAAAATCAAAAACTACGTAACACAGAAAAATGACCCAGATTTTGTTTTTAAAAACTTTCTTGTTATTTCAAATGTCTACTAAAAAATTCTTCCGCGATGTGACAAGTCACCTTACTACGCGCGTCCATGCACGAACGCATAATGTAAAAATAGCATAAACGATGGCGGTGAGTTGGCAGAAAATAGTGCGTGGGTTCAGGGGTTAATACCATGCAAACGGTAAATTTGCGGCAGGTTTGAATATCAGATTTGTTGTCAGCAACCCCGAAAACCAAAAAAAAAAAAAAACATTTTTATTGATCGGTGTTCTGTTGTAGTTAAAGTAAACATTTAGCCATTAAATTTTTCTGCTGGTCGCCATGGAACGCCCAATTGTACCAATTGTTTTTTTTTTTCGCTGTAAAAAGAAAAAAAAAAAAACTACTTGATGAAATTAAGTGAATTTTTTTTTTTGGGGGGGGGGACTTCATTCCATAACGGATACGTACAATATAAACTTTTTTCGATATTTTAATTTTTTAATGTCTTGATTATCAGTAACCATTTATTTGTTATATTTGTTTTTTAGGTACCTCCAACGCGCGCCACAGTTTTAATCCCCCTATATGTAACACGATGTATTTGTAATTTAATTTAATATTATCATCCTAACTTTTTTAGCATTTAATAGAAAAAGCTCCAAATAAACTGCTAATATTTTTTTATTTTTTACAGCATACAAAAATAATGAAAATGTGAGACGAAAATCATGTTTACATTATCGACGCTTTAAAGCAACATAGTGACGTTTTTTAAGCCGTTCACGCACCCATGTTTTAAAAATCTAGTAAAAATCAAATAATAATCATATTTGGTGCAAGTCTATAAATAGTCCACTAGTAATCTTTTTTACTATAAAAATCTGAAAAAAATCTTTATAATGTACGTACTTGTCACTGAATGAAAATGTCATATTCCAAAAATCACGTAAATCGATCAAGTAGTTTTTTGTATTTAAGAAAATCAAATATTATGAGAAATTTTATCGAAGAAAAACTTCCCACCATCTTGTTTTTGAATGATACTCTGCTAGCGACACCTATTGGGAATATTGGAAATATAAGATCGGCAAGGGGGCAGACAATCGACTTTCCACACTATAGACAAAAAACTTGGAAAATTAAGACATTTATAAGTTTTTGAGGATGTTGAAAACGAAAATAACGTTTAAAATTCCAACAAACGAGTAGTTTCCAAGATATGAAGAATTTTACGTAAATTGAGCACCCACACGTTGACGCTCCTCCAACAAAAATTTGGTAAATGTGTATTTCAGTGGCGTAAATTCAAGTTTTACACGTGTGGTGGCCATAAAGTGGGTGATCATTATACGTTAAATTATTATAGAGAAGTGATACCCCACTTTCTTTAAACTAACATTTCTTCACGTACATACACACACACATTTTTGCTTGTATATATATATAGATACTAGAATGAGTGCCTGGCGTTGTCCGGGTTTGGAGGTGTGTGTTGAGAAAAAAAAAGTGGTAATTGGTAGGCAGGCTCGAACCCATGCCATGAAGGTGGAAAAAGTGAAAGAAAATCTGACGTCTTAGCTGATGTCTCCATGACATGATCGGAAGTCAAAAGCGCTGAAATTAATGAAGTCAATCAAACGATAATGATGACTTGCTAAAATGTTGGCGAGAAAATTGCCCCCTCCTTGTAAAAAACAGCTGAGTTTTGGGTGACGGAATTAATGATTTTGGCCAATTTATTTCGATATTTGTCGTCCGAAACATCAAGCCTCAAAATGATACCAATCTTGTCAGGGTCCGTCGCTTCTGTCGAAAGATTTTGTGAGACATAAAAACATACATACATACATTTAAACACACAGGTGAGATTTATATTATAGACTAGCCTGGCTGCCGGGCATTGCCTGGATGTTTGGAAGTGTATATTGAGCAAAAAAAAAAAAAAGAGATAGTAGGCAGGCAGGTTCAAACCCATACTGCAAAGGAGGAAAAGAATATGAAAAAAAAAACACGACATCTTTACCATTGCATCCATTGCCAAACCGGAAGCAGCAAAGGTTTAAATTAAGCCTAGCCAATCGAAAAGAGGGGATGACTTTTGAAAATATTGACGAAAAAGTGAGATCTCTTTGTAGAAAAGTGCCAAATTGAGGGTGAAGGAATTAATGTTTTTAGCCACTTTTTCGATATTTGTCATCCGAAGGGTCAAGCTTCAAAACGATACTGATCTTGTGAAAATCCGTTGCCTCTGTCGAAAGTTTTAGGCAGATATACATGCATACAAACATTAGAACATGATATTTATATCATACTAGCGGGAGTGGCCGGTGTTGTCCGAGTGTTTTGGAGGTGTAAAAGAAAAAAAAAGTTTTGGTAGGAAAGTACGCTCGAACCCGAAGCCTTGACGCAAAGGTGAAAAAGAAAGGGGAAAAAAAAAGACAGGTATCTTACCCACTCAGCCACGAAGGGAGAGGAATGAAAGGCGTTTTAATTTAATGATTAAAAACTGCATGAATTCAATAAGGTCAAACATCAAACAATATGGGGGAAACTAAACTTTGGCTGCAAGGAAATGTCTGAAAACCTCCCCATAGATAGGGAAGTGTCAAAATGAATAGCAATTGTCTGATATGACAGGTTTTGGCCACATTGATCAAACATCGTTGCTTTCTGGATGTCCCGAGCACAAGTGCCAGGGAGGCTCAATTTGCTATGGGTTCAGTTTCGCTTATATACTGAAAAGCCAAATAAACATGCGGAGACTAAGAAATACTGCAAAAATGGCATGTAAAAGTTGGCCAAATAAAAGATACACACCACCTCCTTTCGTAAATCGTAGATATTATAATCTATGGAGGATATAAAAAGTTTTAAGAATGAGTGACCCCCCCCCCCCACCGAGCGCGCCCTCAAAAAAACCTTTGTCAGACATACATAAAAAATGCACACACACACAAACACATTTTTGCTTTTATATTATAGATTTTTCCTTCCACCCCACCCTAACACTAAACCTAACCCTAACTCTAAAAGTGCTGAAATATCTACTTAGCATTAGATTTTTCTTCCTCGTCACTGGATTCATAGTTGATGGGAATTGGATCAACAACATATTGTTGATTACCTTGTAGAGGATAGAGGCATGTAGCCTGAATAAAAAAATGAGGTAGTCTTGACTGGTTACTTACCATGGGTGTAATTTGGCTGAAAGAAATAGTCTGTCTTGAATTCGAATTAAAACAACAAAACATCGAACCGGAAATTAAATTATGAAAAGAAATGAAAAATTTCATTTTTTTCCCCCCCTTTTTTTCTCAGTTTTTTCTTTTTATCGAAACGAAACAGCTTTATTTGTCTTTTTATTTATATTTTTGTTTTCTTTTTCTTTTGTTTTCTTTTCAGTAGGTACGAGCAAAAATGGCCCCAAAAATAGGGGGACATAGTTTTGAAAGCCGGTTTATCATATTTTTTATAGTTCTGTGACTACTTTTTGATTGTATTTGAAAGATTAAAGACTAAAGTTACTTTCCAAAAGGAAAAAATATTTGTACACGTGAATAAAGTTATGAAAAATGTTTTCACAGCGAGCGAACTAATTCAGCTAAATTTGGAAGTTAAATAAATTAATTGTAAAAATCCTTTGGAGGATAAATTTTAGTTTTCTGGGTCTATTTCAAAGATAACTTGTAAAGTCATACGATATTGAATTAAATAAATAAAAAACGCACTTTGTTTGTACAAAAATAGCTTAATTAGCTCTCAAAAGCGAGAAATTCTCACTTCATTTAACCGAGTGAAAACAAAGTCCTCGTCTAATGGATTACACGGAAGTCCAAAATTCCAGAAAGTCGAAAGGCTGTCTGAAAATGTTATGAGGTAGTTTAAAGGGAGGTAGGGATTGCTCTTTTTCTTTTTCTCCCAGAAGTGCCTCCATACATTCCTATCGTGAATGTTTGTATCATTTTTACCATTTTTTAATTTAATTATTTTTCTGTGTTTTTTTTTGCAGACTATTTTCATGCGATAGATTAAAGAATATGTCGTTATTCCCATCACATTGGGAAAGCCAATGTTGTTTTGAAACTTCCCTGTTTGTACCACTTGTGTCTTTACGCGTCCGTGTTATGTTGGAAACACGTTTGGAGATTCTTTCTTGCAAAGTTTTTTACGACCACTCAATTAGATGATGCTCTCAATTTTCCTCGGCCACAGACTATTATCCACATGCTGAAGATGGATCTATAACAGTCACAAATCTAATTTCTCTTGTGAATCAAACCTCACTTCTTGCTGAGTGATTCGGACACACACTAGCCAATCAGCTGGTAAGGTACATTGATTCATCTTTCCCCTAAGGAACTTCTTTAACCATCTCTCTCTCTCTCTCCTGTCAATATCCATGAACATAACTCCTCCACACTCACCTTAGAAGCCGACGACTTACTGGGCTATTTGGCATACCAGCCCTCACCAAAGAAACTTTTTTATTTTTCTATCTTTGCATTTTTCATAATTTTTGGATATGTTACTATTTGCGTGATGACAATTACGTAGGTACCATTCTTCCTGGGCAGCCTACTTCTTTTATTGAATAAACCTTCACAAGTGATATATTTTCTCTTGTGACTGCTACAGATCAGTGTCTGGCCTAGGAAAATTGAGAGCATCATTATTCTTGGCTCCTATCCTCGAGGCCAGCTACAGCAAAGATGGACTGACTGCATCAATGAGGATTTGAAGAGCATTTTATGTTACATGCTCTCTCCATCAGATGCTGTAGACGATTCTTAGCATCTTAGGTTTAGATCAATTGGACAATACAAAGAGTCTTTGAAAGAATAGGATAGATTTGATCGATGACTTGAAAACTTGGCAAAATTTAGATGAACACGCTGAAACATCTAAGAAATTTGTATTATTTGGATTCTTCAGAATACTGTTCTCATCTTGAGTATTATGCTCACAACGTTTCAGTCAATGTAACCTCCGACCTTCTTCAAATGTATCTTGTCAAACTCTGGAGGGACCCATGATGTAGTGGATAACATACTTGGTAAATTTCAGTATTAAAGTTACACTCTTGTGGAGGTAGAAGGTTCAATCTTCAGTGCTGATGATACTAAAAATAAAATTCCAAATTATTTAGGACTTCTAGCCTGTCATGGCTGATGGAACGAGAGCATGTTACCCCCGTTGACTAAATAAATAGTTCTGCTCGAAATTTTGTGCAGATTCCTGAGTTCAATAGAAAAATTCCCGAGTTTGACAAGATACACGTGAAGACCGTTAGCGTTTAC
Source organism: Euprymna scolopes (assembly GCF_053919585.1). Classification (NCBI taxonomy): domain Eukaryota; kingdom Metazoa; phylum Mollusca; class Cephalopoda; order Sepiida; family Sepiolidae; genus Euprymna; species Euprymna scolopes. The sequence continues at coordinate 36,138,358 of NC_136514.1, forward strand.
ATCAACTGAAACATTGTGAAAGTGATACTGAAGATGAGAACAGTAGTCTGAAGAATTGAAATAATACGAATAATCAATCTTCATCTCAAAAATCCAGAAACATAAACTGCATCAGTTACCATTTTTTAATTCAAAATTTTATTATTTTCAGTCCAATTTATAAAAATTAAAAAATACAACAAAACTGTCCGTTCATTGGTTAAGATAGCAATATCTTTAACCAACTTTTATAAAAAATAAAATCGTAGTTTTTGTGCTTTTCAAGTATTTTAAACAACAGCGAACATTTAGTTCTCCCAAGTTCCGCATGTTTTTGTTTATTTCCATTTCCTGTGGACTGCTCTGTTTTCACAATAAATCCCTGAAAAAGTCCCTTCTGATTAATATTTACTAATCTTGAAATAAGCAAATTGACTTGGCTGTTTTTCTGAATAACAGATTATTTTTAAACTGGTCAACATTAATCAGCAGGGACTTTTCCAGGGCATTCAGTCAGTAGAAACCGGAAGTAAACAAAAACATGCAGAACTAGAGGATAACCGGACATTTTTGAGGCAGTAAAATCTTAGGTACTTCATGATTTTGCCATTTGTGTTGTCGAATGAGGTACTTCTATATTATAATAACAAAAAAATATTGAATTTCAAGTGAAACAAACAGTACTTACGTAATTGCCATGTTGCAAATAGTAACATATCCAAAAATTACGGAAAACGATAAGGTAGGAAAATAATTAACAAACAACTGTTTTCGATAAAGTTTACATGAGGAATAAAATTTCTCCAACATTTTGAATTGCGTTCATAATGTGACGTAAGCAACAGAACTTGATTATCTCCCCTGTCAACTTTTCTAGTGCTTTTGCTTCATTTCACAAATTTTTTTTTTCGCCAATAATTATTTTTCTCCCTTATCGTTTTTCTTAAATTTTGGATATTTTACTACAGTAGAACCCCGGGATACGGCATCAAAAATTAGTAACAAAATATAGTACTGTATATAATACACATGTATATAATCAAATAACATTATAAATAACGCTATGAGGCAGGGCAAATACTGTAACCGGAGTCCGGAAAACATCATATTCTACATTGCAACCTGAAAAAAACATATCCTCGGGCCATCGCATCTAGGGGTTCTACTGTATTTGTGATATGACAATTACATCGGTACCATTTGTTTCACTTTAAATCCAATATTTTTTTGCTATTATAATATAGAAGTGCATCGAATGAAGAGGCAAATGACATCACTTTATACATCTAAGTCCCTTTAAAATATCATTGTTTAATATTTGCAATATCATCATCAGCTAAGACGTGCGATTGGTCAAATAGATACAGTATCATAGAATTTGGAATCAGATAAGTAATAAATTGCATGTATTCTGGTCATTTACGCACTAATACTGTTGAAAAAGGCATAAACCCATAAATCCCTCCTGTTATAGGAAAAATAGTAATAATAACAGGCATTTCAAAATTAACACCACAAAATGAAAAAAATGGCCAAAAAACAAATGTGTAACAAAGACAAGATAAGCTACTCTTCTACCTACCTGAATAAGTTTTTTTTTTTAGCCTATTTTTAAGCCTTTATTTACTTTGAAATACAAGTAGTGTTGGGTCTTAAGTTAGAACAAGAAGAAAACTAGCTAATGTTAGACAGTTATCTAAGGAGTCTCGATAAACGTTCAAAAATCGAAAATTAAACAGGATACCAGTAGAAACTCACCTAATAAATATCATCAATCATGTGAAAACGTAATGTTCTGCCAGTATTTTGTCTAATTTTTTATTTGTAAGCAATTATCGAAACTTCCCAGATGACCACCTAATGTCAGCCATTTTTTTTATTATTCTAACTTAGCGACGTGGGTCTACTTGCGTGTCGAAGTAAATAAACGCTTGAAGTTTAAACACAAAAAACACTTATCTAGGTAGGTAGAAGAGTAACTTATCTTGCCTTTGGTAACATTTATTTGTTATATATTTGTTTTTTGACTACCTTTTCGGTTTGTGGTCTTAACTGCACAATGCTCACAGTAACTATACTATTGATAAGTTTTTTTCTAAGATGGATAATATCTATTATAGTATTTTCATTTCATATATCATACGTAGGTCCTAATATCATTTCATATATCATACGTAGGTACTAATTATCTATCTCAGTTGTCGCGTGTAGACATTGGTATGTTCTATCAGATTGCGATGCTAATTTATTCGTATGTTTATCTATATCCATATCAAGTTGAGTTTTTCCTCGCACTTACATTGATATTAAAAGCCTACTTCTTCTATGTAAAAATTATTAAAAAAAACTGATTTATATAATCAGTCATGGATATGCGAGTTACGAAATAAACGTTAACTAATTTGCATATTCTTTGACAAAAAGAACTTTTATTAATTATTCATTTTTATAGTTTCTTATTAGATCATTGGTTTCATTTAACTATCATGCTCAGTTTCTATTCATGCATGTTTTCTAGATTTGCATTATTGCATAGCAATTAGGATAAAAAAAAATGTATTTGTATCTATCTTTATATCTATCAAATGTATTTATATCTATCTATCTTTATATCTATCTATCTTTATACATATAAGTGACCTTGTCTGTGTGTGCAGAAAGTCTCTACTATACTCCTCTCTGCATTTTTGTTCAACAAACTTGAAATGTAGAGGATTCGGACCTGTAGAACAATTTTGATTATGTTTTTAGCTCATGAAAATAGCCGCTAAGGGGTCAAAGTTGAAAAAAAAAAAAAAAAAAAACAGTCAACCTTGGCAGTATAAGCTGTTACTCCTGCTGTTACTTTTGTGCATGTGCAAAATCAAACATTCATAGCTCAAGGTCCCTTATTTTTTTAATCTTTTGTATCCATAACTCAGATGGTAACAATACTGGAGCAATAAATAGCAACCAAGTTTGGAGTGTTAAACGTTTTGGTTTCAATTCTAGCAGATGGCATCCAAGTTATTTTTTTTTTATTATTATAATCATTATTGAAATCATTACTATATATTGGAAAATAATCAATAGAAAATTGTCTCTATAATAATAATACAAAATCTGCATAGATTAAAATATAACATTTATGCATATTTCACGACCGGACAAGTCAGAGTAGCCTGCTAGTACATATATATTAACCAAAAGGTGTCCTTTTGTTTTTTGTTTTTTTGCATTGAAATCAGTTGGGGTCCATATTCCCTACTTCGTCCCCTTGTTTAATTAGATAAAAATAATTTTTTAAATCCTTTTGACACAAAGAATATTAAGTAACCTGGCTAATAAAAATACTAAAACTAAAGTATAAAATATGCTGTCTGTGTATGCGCTTCAGGGATGCAGGTAGGACATCAAAATAGGGAGTGGAAAGAAGGAGAGGGAATTAAAAAGATAAAACTCTTTTTCGTTTTCAAAGCAAGTAAAATTTAAAGCATTTTGTTTTCTTTTTTTTTTTCAATTTCAAATTCAATATTGAAATAAAATTTTTTAAGTCCAGATGTCTTCTAAATAACGTTTCTCTTTCCGTAATTCCATCAGAAATGTTGTTGCGGCTCCTTCTGTCAATTCTGTAAGAAAAAAAAAAAGGGAGAGAATGATAAGTCTAAAATTTTAAAAGGACATTAAAAGTTATAAGAAGCAAACTATAAATTTTAAAAATAAAGGCACAAAATTTTAAAAGAAAATCAGAAAATTTAAAAAAGTGAAATCAGAAAATTTAGAAAAGTGAAATCAGAAAATTTAGAAAAGTGAAATCAGAAAATTTAGAAAAAGGAAATCAGAAAATTTAGAAAAAGGAAATCAGAAAATTTAGAAAAAATAAATCAGAAAATTTAGAAAAAATAAATCAGAAAATTTAGAAAAAATAAATCAGAAAATTTAGAAAAAGGAAATCAGAAAATTTAGAAAAAGGAAATCAGAAAATTTAGAAAAAAGAAATCAGAAAATTTAGAAAAGGAAATCAGAAAATTTTAAAAAGAAAATCAGAAAATTTTAAAAAGAAAATTAAAAAAATTTAGAAAAGAAAATAAAATTTTTTTAAAAAGAACCCCCTAAAACTGATTAGAATATTCATCACTTTGTCACTTCAAAATGGCTTCACTTCATTCTGGGTAACACCAAGTAGGTACAGTACAATAATTGGAAGCAGAGATTAACTTAATATCTTTTTACTGAATTGGACAAAAAGTTTTTTTATTTTTTCAAAAGAGAAACTCAAAAATCCTTTTCGATGCTCTATTTAGAAATCTTGAGAATGTGTCACACGGTAATCTTGTATTAACTATCACTTAGTCACTGTTGAGTATCTTTAGCTATGGAATCGAGAAAACCATTTCTGGCACATCCATTCTGTAACGGCATCCTTCCCACATACATGGAATATCTCTATGCAGAGTTCCGTAGCTTTTCTCTGCTTGGAGGCTTATTGCACAATGGCATTAACATATTCGCTACACCAGATAAAAGATTTGAACAATAAGAATATAAAATGATCTTTAGTAGGTGTTATATATATGAAAGACATTTTACTGTTGAATTTTGATTTGGGAATTCCAGTAAATGGCTTTCCTTAATAAAATGTACAAATAATTATATTTCGATGTTTATCTCTTTCTTTATACCTTTTCTAAAGGATATCAGGATGTCTATTCTCTCATAATAATGAGAACAAACTATTTAATAACTAGCAGGGGTACCCAGCCGTTGCCCGGGTGTTTGGAGGTGTGTTTGTATGTGTGTGTGCGTGTGTGTAAGGGGGGAGGTAAAGTAAAGAATAAGCAAAGTAATAACCCTGTTTAAATATTAAAAAAAAAAAACAAAAAAAAACGATGTTAAACTTCTTAAAAAAAATCGGAAAAACCAAAACAAAAAAAAAAACAGCGAACAAATATAAAACTTCTTTAAAAAAGAAATCGGAAAAACAAAAAGCAAAAATAAGGGGAAAAAATGATGAACGCGTTCGGAAAAACACAGTGAAAACAAAAAAAAAAAAATGGCGTGAATACCCCTTCGATTCGGTTAAGTCCATGGTGCGTTTCACCCAGTAGAAAGCATAGAAAAGAAAGGCACGGTAAAATTCCATTCCAGTTTTTTTAAGCAACTACGAAGTAAAGAAAACCCAAACCGGTGTTCCTTCGTAACTGTCCCTTGTGAACGATCCCGGAAATGGTGTAAGTGGTGGCGGGGGAAGGAGTAATTAATTAGAGAGGAAAGATTTTACTACATTCATTGATTTTAACCGATTGTGGCAGTTAACTCTCAGCAGAAAAAATATAGGAATCTACGATTATCGAGGAAGTGGAGAGGTAATATGCCTATAACACACCTCAAATATTGTGCTGCAGTTTGTGCATATTACATTCGCATGAAATGTCTTGATTTTTAATCCTATTAAGGTCAAAATCATAGGGGGAAAAAATGAGTTCATTTTATATATATATAGGGATTATAACACTTCCAAATGCATAAACAAAGTTTATCTCAGCATACACACCCAAATTTCAACCCTGTGAGATGCCTATTCTCACTCGGAAACCCTCCCGATACAGCACTTCCTCTGCTTTACGATTAACCATCTCACGTGAGAAAATAAATGCATGATATCCATCGTCTTTAACCGTTCATCGTAGTTTATCATCTTTGCTATTGCTGTTATCTCTTTGTCCTGTGTCTTCTTTCTTAGTTGTATGGTCGATTGGCCACCCACTTATCAGTCCTCTGCAACAATACAATGGGTTGATAAAGGGATAAAAAATTAATCCACTAAAGAAGTCTATATATTGGGTTGGCCAAAAGTATTTGGTGTAGAAAATATGCCGACGCCAGTGTGTAATAAAATAATAGCAGCAGAGTTTTTACATTTTTGCTTGTATTTTAGGTCTTGGAATGAAAAATCAAGCAGAACACTGATGTTTTCTTTTATTGCAGAAAAAGAAAAAAACTATGGAAACCTAGATAAAGATATATAAACATATATATATATATATATATATATATATATATATATATATATATATATATTAGCATTTCAGCCCGGCGTTGCCCGGGTGTTTGGAGGTGTATGTTGAGCAAAAAAAAAAAAGCGGTCAATTTTTTTTTTAATTTGATCCCCTTTTATGACCCCTTAACATTTATTGTCTCGGGCTCAAATCAAGTTATTAAATTAGATCCATGTCCGAGGAACCTATATCTAAAATTTCAAGTGTTTAGACCCAAAATTGTCGGAGGAGTTTGGTAGAGTTCTCAAAGGTCAAATCGTTGAACTTTGACCCCTTAACAGCCAAATTTCTGGCTGAAAACCCATCAAAGATTGTCAAATCTCAGTACCCTGTATATCAAATTTCGAGTCTGTAGATTTAAAATTGACAGAGTTATTGTGTAGGGAAATGTACACAGACACACACACAGACACGTTCACTTTTATAGATTTAAGTTATATATATATATATATATATATATATATATATATATACATACATAGATATAGATATATAAAGTTATATATACAAAAGACATTTTATTGCTGACTTTCAATTTGGGACTTTTGTTTTTTTTTTTGTCTTTTTTTACATGGTAGTTACCACTTATCAAGGCCCGGAGACCACTCGAGGATAAGGGTTATCGTGTGTTCAGTAATCAATGGGATAATATCGTAATAATCGTTAGTAATGGAGATTTGATAAAGTGGATTACTTAAGGGGATGGTTTATCAGGAATTTGTTTATGTTGGACTTGAAGACATCCAAGCTGTAGTCAGGTGGGAAACAGGCAAACTGAAGAGAGTTCAACAGTTTTGCCTGAGGTCTTCAGGTAAATGACTTTCCCTTAATAAAATGTACTAATAATCTTACTTCGATGTTTATCCCTTTCTTTATACATTTTCTAAAAGACATCAGGAGTTCTATTCTCTCATAATAACATGGAACACAGGCCTGAACGGTAAGAACAAACTATTTCATCATTTTAACACTCCCAAAAGTATAAACAAAGTTTATCTCAACATACAAGATGGAATAATAAAATTGCTGCCCTAGAAAAGATGACATGATTCCATTTCCGTTTGATGAAAACCAGTTTTATTTTTTTGTTGCAGACCATCTATTAGTTGGCCACTTGTGTACAAATCCCAAGAGCGATAGGAGCCTTCTATCATGTCTGAAAGTGACACAATGTCCAATGAGTGAGATCGGAGATGCGACGCTGTACAACTCATGCTCTCTACCGATCCAAGTTATGACAACAGGACCATCGTCAGAACCCTCAAAACGCAAATCTAGATAACAGGGATGGGCCTAGGGTGATGAAAACAAAATTTTCGGCCACAGTTATTGTCTTTGGTGTGGTTTCAAGTGAGAGCCACATCATGCCATCTCATATCTTTGAAGTCGGTTTGAAAGTCAACACCAAAGTGTACCTGGATGTGCTGAAGTGTGGTGATCCCCTGTTGCGATCAGGTGGCAGCTGGCAGACCCTGGGTGTAACAGCAGGACCAGGCCACAAGTTCAAAGAGACCCAGGCTTGGCTTCAGAAGGAGTGCTACAACTTTGTACCCTTCTCTCACTGCCCCCCCCTCTTCCCCGACCTGAACCCGCTGGACTACTTTGTTTTGTAATACGTCGAGAACATCACCACAACACCAAAGTCAGCCTGATCGCCACCATCTGCTGAATGTGAAAAAGGCATGCTTCCAGTTCTGGACTGGTATCGAGGCTGAAGGTGGCTACATTGAATAGATATCAGCTCTACTACATAATCAAGTTACTTGAATTGATTTTTTTATTGTTCTACTCTGTACTTTCCAACCACGTGTGCGAAACAAAAATAATACTTCAGTAAGAAGGAAAGATGACATTTAAAAAAAACAAAAAAAAAAAAAAAAAAAAAAGAAGAAACAAACAAATATTTCTTATTCTCTGTTTCCAACATCATATTCCCATACTCTTAAATTGGTGATATCGGATTAGGCTGTCTGAAGATAACAGCTTTCTGACCTAAAATGAACCAAAAATTGATATCATTGCTTCCCCCCCCCCACTTTTCTTTTGCAAAACTCAATCATGTTCTGTAAAGCCAAAAACGAAAACAACATTTTTCTGAATTCATTCTTTTTGCGGACTGTTATCCTCATCTTCATGGTTATTGTTGTTTCACCACATTTCGGCTAACTCATCCTCTGGCCTTCTTCAAAGGATTCCAAAAATATGAAAGAAAATATAAATAAAAATAAAAAATTACACCGTTCGATACGGGCCCGACAATGAAAGACCAGATAAGAGCACAAATTTGGATTTATAAGACAATAAAATCCAACTTTGATCGCTTTTTTGAGTTTGTGATGCAGTGGATAGGGATATTGAGTCTCTACGGTTCCAGGTGAGCATTGTGCAGTTTTAAGCCAGGAAGCCAGTACGTTCAGACATGCTGATCTGACAGTATCATATAATTCGAATATTAAGATTCTTACCTTTTTCTTGTGCCAAAATTGCGACAAATGTGGAATTAACGTCTTTGGCCATATTCTTGGCATCTCCACACACAAAGATAACAGCGCCTTTGTCAATTAAATCGATTAGTTCTTTGCTGTGAGTGTGCATATTATCCTGTACATAGCGTGGTGAGCCTTCGGGCTGCTCGTCCCGTGAAAAACTCACCAAGAATTTTGTCAAACTGCCCTTTTCAAGAAACGTATTCACATCATCTCTGAAAATGAGAAAAAGTCAAAAAGTAAAAATTTTGGAACAATACAGGGTGCCTCCAATAAGTTTCCAGACTTTTTTGTACAGGCATTTAAAACGGCCGTAGACTCTTGAAAATTTAGTATGTTATTGCTATACATCTTATGAGATGATTGTCCAATTTTTATGAATTCAGTTTCAAATGAATGGCTACAGCAGGAATTGGAATGCACCCTACTAAAGCCTGATTGTCACAGCTGGTGAATTTCAAAAATGCAATCTGGATGTGAGGACGTTTTAGAAGAATGATATGCAATAAAATTCTGTTTAAAACTTGGAAAAAAAAAATGCCACAGAAATGTATGGAATGTTTCAGACATCAGTTTTTGAGTAGCATTAGAGATTCAAGAAAGACAGGGATTCTGTGAAGGATGATGAGAAGTGTGGAAGGAGTAATGAAGTCAAAACACCAGAATTGATTGGCCAAATAAAGAATTTCATTGATAATTACTTCCGTGTGTCTATATACACAATAAGTGCACAGTTTGATGTCAGTGTGGGAACTGTACACACAATTATTTGTGAGGAGCTGAAAATGCAGAAAATTTGTGGAAAGTTTGCCCCAAGGGTGTTCAGAGAAGATCCAAAAGAAAGACGTTGTCATGACCAAGATGGGCATAAAGACAGTTCCTCAGCCTCCCTATAGTTCAGACTTTGCTCCTTGTGACTTTTGGTTATTCCCTAAGCTCAGGAAAAACCTTAGGGGTTGTTATGAGACAACTGAGGAGATGAAAGAGGCTATGATGAGGGTCATTAACATGCTCACACAAGGGGCCTTCCAGAAGTTGTTGGAACAGTACAACAAGTGCATTACAGCTGGAGGAGATTACTTCAAAAGGGACTAGAGTTTCATGTGTGTACTATAAATAAAAATGCCCATATGAAAAAAGTCTGAAAACTTATTAAAGACATCTCATATTTCTGAATTTTTGAGATAAGAATGGATAATTTGTATTTAGATTATTTGAACTACTGTTCTCATCTGGAGTTATATGTACAAGGACCCATGACGTAGTACTTGGTAAAATTCAGTAATAAGTTACACTTTTCTGGAGGTTAGAGGTTTAATACACTGTGCAGGTGACACTAAAATAGAATTGCAAATTATTTAGGGCTCCCCCTACTCAGTCACAGCTGACAGAACGAGAGCATGCTACTCCTGCGGATTAAATAAAGGCTTCTGTTTGATATATCGTGCAAATTTCCAAGTTTGATAAATTGATTCTAGAATCTGACTTAATACACATGAAGAAAGTCATAAGGTACACTAATCGAAACGTGAGAATAACACTCAAGATGAGAACAGTAGTCCGAATAATTCAAATAATATGACTGTTACCATTTGTATTATTCTGGGTTACTAATCTTATTTTGATTGTTATATTTACATTTTCGACCAATATAACTTCCAAATTTCTGGTGCATCTTACCAAACTTGAAAACCTAAAAATAAAATTCAAAAAACTTCTACGAATTCATATTTGCAAATGAACTTTTTTTTTTAAGTTTCTGAATTTTTTTTAGATGAGGATTAATAATTTACATTATTTGAATTATTCTGACTACTGTTCCCATCTTGAGTGTTATTCGCACATTTCAGTCAATGTAACCTCTGACCTTCTTCAGGTCTCTTTTGTCGAATTCACAAACTCATGAATCTGCACAGAATTTCAAACAGAACCCTTTATCTACTCTATGGGGATAGCATGCTCTTGTTCCATCCGCCATGACTGGGTAGAAATTCTATGTAATTTGCGCAATTGTATTTTGAGTATTGCCTTCAGTGTATTGGATAAAATACTAGGTGAAAAGCTCTTCTAAGTGACATTCTTTTGGAGGTTGAAGTTTCAATCCTCAGTACAGTCGACACTCGGAATACAATTGTAAATTACTTAGGATTTCTATCTAGTTAGGAATCATGGAACTATGCAGATTTCCAGAGTTCAACAGAAAGATTTTTGAGTTTGACAGTTTGACAAGAGACACATGAAAAAGCTCGGAGGTTAGATCAACAAAAATTCTGTTAAAATAACAACCAAGATGAGAACAGTAGTCTGAATAATCCAAATAATACAAATATAGCCAATGTGCCAATAAACAATGTGCCAATAAACAGGCGTGACATGTTGTGACTTGCGCTCATCTCTTATTAGACAGTTTTGCACCTGACGTTTCTGAATTTTTGAGATGAGGATTGGTTATTCATATTTGGATTCATCGGACTACTGTTCTCATCTTAAATGTAATTTTCGCAACCTTTTGGTCGATGTAACCTCCGACCTTCTTCAGGTGTATCTTGTCGAACTTGGGAACGTTTCTGTTGAACTCAGGAATTTGGACGAAATTTTGAGTGGAACCCTTTATTTACTTCACGGGTGTAGCGTACTCTTGTTCCATCAGCCATGACTGGATAGAGGTCCTAAGTAATTTGCAATTGTATTTTTCGGTCGCCCATACTGAGGATTAAACCGTCAACCTTCAGGCGAATATCACTTTTTATAATTTATTTTTCCAAGTACTCTAACCACTGTGCCACAGGTCCTTGCGGATCGCTATTACTTAGGACCTCTATCCAGTCATGGCTGACGAACAAGAGCATGCTACCCTCATGAAGTAAATAAAAGGTTCCACTTAAAATTCCGCCCAAATTTCCAAGTTCGACAGAAACATTCCCGAGTTCGACAAGATACACCTGAAGAAGGTTGGAGGTTACATTGACTGAAATGTTGTGAAAATCACACTCAAGATGAGAACAGTAGTCCGAAAAATCCAAATGATACACGTTCTGCACCTGTTTTACATCTGGACATGGATGGCTTTTAAAAAATCAAGAATTTTTCCTTCCATCATCATCGTATTCATTTTAACATCTTTTTTACATACAGGCAGGTGTTGGACGTTCTTTTAGAAATTGACTTCATAAGTAAGTTATCTCTGACCGGGTTTTTATTTATCCTTATGGTTTGGAGAGAAAGTCCGATAAATAAAGACCTGTTCAGAAATAGGCTAGTTTGGAAGTCAATTTGTACATAGCTTAGAAGATGCAGAACAGTACAGGTAGGGTCACTTGGCAAGAGAACGCTAATGAAAACAATGGAGGAAGTCATAAGAATGGATTTGAAAGAAAGAAGGATAGATTAATACCTGTCCAGAGGTAGGTTCGTTTGGATGTCAAATTTTTCAAGCTGTCCTACACATGCCCGCATGTAAGACAGATATTAACACAAAATGGATAATTATTACAAAATGGATGAGAATGCTTGGAAAGCTAAGGGGGAAAAAAAAAACGATAGGAAGGTGATAAGGATTTATTTGCAAGAAAGAGGGTTAGTTTGTGAGTCAATTTTAAAGGCCGTGAACACTGACCCATTTTAAAAGACAATATATGAAGGTCATTCCAAAAGTAAAGCCTCCTATTTTTTTTAACTCAAAAAGTTAAAGAGCTATGACGACAGAAGTGGCAGCATTAAAACGAGCGACGTTTTGTGCTTCAGAATTTATTATTCTACATAGCCACCACCGTTCCCAATGCACTTTTGCCAGTGATAGGTCACTTGAGTTTTCAGTTTGGGACAATTGGCCGCAGGTAGCAGCTTGGATCAGATTGAGAAAGTTTACGAGGTTCGAGATAAGCTGACATAAACCGACGACAAAGAGGTCTTGACAGATGACTAAGATGTTGACGTTACCGCTTAGAGGATCAATGCTGTCATATATGCATCTTGAGCCAAACTGATAACTACAGAATGTGTTGAAGTTTGTGTTTTCTGTGTTGGAATCTTGTTTCTCTTGCATTATTTATTTTTATATTTGTGAACCCATGATCACCTTCTTGGAAGTTGATGATATAGTCAGAACGAGAATGGAAATTGAAAAAGAAAAAAATCACGGAAACAGCGTTAGGGTCAGCGATTGTTGGCAAGCGGGGGAGCACATGATCTCACACAGACACCATTGGAGTCTGGGTCCTTTGGGGTGAAATGACACGATTTTTGTGTTATGGTGGGAATATTGGAATAACGAGAAGACTTGGAAAAAACAGAAACAATGTTAGTTGAGTGGGAACTTGAAGGAAGTAAAGTTACGACTATCTCTCTTTCTGCACAATCACGTTCACACACAGGTTCTTGCCAGATCAACGAAATTAAGCAACATTGAACCTGACCAATAACAGATGGGTGACCATTTAGGAAGGCTAGGTGCTGGGAAGGTTGGACGTGAGACCAGTACCCTCACCCCCCAAAAAAGAACTCCTCGCTACAAAAGCATCTACAAAGTTGTGGATGGCCTATGCCCCTCCAGGGGTTCAAGGCTATGAATGTGTCTCTCTGAGTCTTGGGCTGAATCTGTAGAAGTGCCACCCGAACACTTTGCTGTCTCATTGCTGAGTTCGCCTTAGGCCATATTGTTGCTTTGTTTGCTGAATGTTCAGCATGAGAGCTACTTATGACTATCACCTACTAAAAATGCAAAACATTATTTAAAAATATATTGTAAATTATACTTATACCACAGTATATGCAGATGTACCTTGCATTACTGCATCAACCAATATCGCACACTGCAACGCTGTACATTTTTTGTCATTACCTTACACTGATGACTTGCATTAGATGAAATCAGTCAGGGACGCATAATGCGAAGAGTAGCTGCTAATAGCCAGCTTCAAGCTGACCTCCAGATGCTCATCAGTCATGGTGGAGCTGTATTTGGACTTAATGATCTTCATGTGGAAAAATTCTGACTCCGATAAATAATGCAGTCAAGAGGATAGCACATTTCCTGATGTTGGGGTACTTGTTCTCTGTGAGTAAGTTCCAGAATTGTCTATGAGCTCTGCATCAGCCGAATGTCAGCGTATCGTGTTAGAATCTCATCCCTCACCACAGAAGAGTTCAGGTAAAACAGTGTTGCAATTTTCGATGCGAGTGAAAAAAAAACTCAGCATTTTCCTGGAAAGGGTAGCGATTGGCTAGAGTAATGAAAAGTCTTGAAAGCGTCAAACTCTGACAATTGTCAATTTTCTTTATGTAGCGTGCACCGTCAAGCTGAGCTCATGACTGTTATTGTGTCTCCAGCTCTGCCGTAAGGTTCTGGAAGTTTGCCAATGGCAAGATTTTTTCTTCTTTTTTTCAATTCCATGTGATCTACCCACAATGTCTTTGTGATCAACCACGATCGGCGTAATAGGCATCCCTGATCTATGATGTTGATTTTGTTGGTATTCATTTCACCGATATCTCTCTATTAAGAATTCTTTCTAGATGGATACCAGGTATTTATGGGAGGGACTACATGAAGGTTGCCAACATTCCTAAGTGAAAGTCGTTCTGTGGAAAGATCAGGGCTTGAACTTGGTACAGCCAGGTTGTCAGCCTGCATCGTTAATCACTGAACTACCATCGCCTCCTTGCTACTGCTGCTGTTTCATGCTACAAGGGACACACACACACACACACTTTTTTTTACATTATTACTGTTCTGGTTTTGTTTGAACAAGAGTTCCTCTTGAATGTTAAACTGCTGTGGAGACCTTATCATACCACAACGAATTTAAATTTCAGACAAACAACTCACCTAAAAAGTTGGAGGTATCATTTGAAAAAAAAAAAAAATCCGATTTGATTGACTGCTCATTGGCAAACAGTTCTACTGATACAAACATAAACAAGTAGGTCTAAGCATAAAAACTGAACCCATCTGTAGAATATTATGAGACTGCTTCCCAGCTAACTACAACATTCAACTACAATCGTTTTAAAGTTCAGTGTAAACAAATTCTTGTTAAGCCATCCTCTTTGATAATCAGGTTCCGCCCAGTTTCAACCATCTGTACAAATTCTCTTGGTGTTGTCTCAATGTCATTAGCACCCATTGACCCTTGACCTTGAGTGGCCTTTAGCCTTGATACATGATGACTTAGTACATAAAAAAAATGGTTCTTGTCCAGAATTCACATGATATTAAAAAACAATAAAGAAAAATATGGGTCCTTCCACATCATAAGAGCAAAATTTGAAATATTGAATTTCAAGTAAAACAAATGGTACCTATGTAATTGTCATGTTGCAAATAGTGACATATCCAAAAATTATAGAAACCGATGAAGTAACAAAAATTAATTAATCATGAAAAAAGACATTTGTAAAATCTTCTGATTTGGATTGGAGAGTTAACAGAGGAAGTAATTAAGTTTTCAATTTCTTGGAAATCAAATGCCAAAATTCAATTAGTTATTTTTTATAAAAAAAAAAAAAATTAAAAATTCAAACAGTTTAAAAAAAAAGTTATTTTTAAAAATTCACAAATTATACATATATGTTATGTTTATTTTTGTTTTCTGATTAAATTATGTCTACTATACATTGTGTTTCAACGGAGTTACTTCCCCTTTGTTAATATCACATGACCCAATATGTCCACCTTATCAAAGTATTTTACCCTTATGGGAACTGTTTTTCACGAATAATTAATTTTCTACCTTATCGTTTTCTATAATTTTTGGATATGTTACTATTTGCGACATGACGATTACGAAGGTACCATTTGTTTTACTGGAAATTCAATATTTTTTCGTTATTTAAATATAGATGCACAAAAAAAAAACTTACTTAAAAAGAAAATCTTTCTTTTGGTGTCTGCAACCATAGAAGAGCCAGGCCTCCCCAAGAGAGTTCAACTTATCTTCCATTTGATCTTGTAACCAAGAGCGATGCTGAAGATATCCTATGAAAGGTGCGATACCAGTGCCAGGACCAATCATAATGATAGGCGTATTGCAATTGGCTGGAAGGTGGAAATGTCCAACAGTTCGAGTGAAAATAGACACCTGGAAATAAAAACCATGTAGGTATTTGTACAGTTTAATCAAGACATTAAAAAATGAAAATATAATAAAAGTTTATATTGTACGTATCCGCTATGGAATGAAGTTCTCTGAAAAAGATTTCACTTAATTTTATCAAGTAGTTTTTTTTTTTTTACAGCGAAAAAAGAATTTGTTATGATATCGAGCAAACACTTTGATTTTTAGGAAGAAAAGCTAGTATTAAAGATGGAGAGGGAGTGTCGGCGCTTTAAATTGAGTTATCTCTCCGTGGGGTGTTCTAAAAATCCAAACAAAAATTTAAAAAATTCAAAGGTCCTGGATATATCGAGTGGTGAGGGCCCAGATAGTGGGCTTTGGGGAGTGTAGAGCCACCCTTTAATTGCCATTGCTCCCATGGATTCCATGAACAAAGCTTCTTTCTTAGAACTGCACGCCTGTGGAACTCTGTTCCATCTGCCTGCTTCCCACCTGACTACAACTTGGATGTCTTCAAGTCCAACGTTAACAAATTCCTAATGAACTGCCCCCTTAAGTAAACACTTCATCAAATCTCCACACTAACGTACTGTACTTGCAATAACCCTTATCCCTGAGTGGCTTCCGGGCCTTGATAAGTGGTGACCACCATGTAAAAAAAAAAGGTCCACTCTGACCCGGAGTGATAGTACCTGTTAGGGTCCCAATTATGGGTTAAATAGAAACCGACTTAAAAACAACAAATATATTCTATTAAAAAATTTTCTTCAAAATAACTGGATTCAGCATTAAATAACATGAAAAGGGTTGATATGCCGTAAAACAAAAACAACCAAAAAATTCAAAGATGTCTACCTTCAACACGCTGTCATAAAAATGTGTAAAAAACCCAAAAAAACTACCTATATTTTCACTTTCTAATGTTTTGATTAAACTGCATAAGTATCACAGTGTAATAGAGTATTTCTGAATTTTTGAGATGAGGATTAGTCATTCATATTATTTGGATCCATCGGACTACTGTTCTCATCTTGAGTATCATTTTCACAAAGTTTTGGTCGATGTAACCTCCGACCTTCTTCAGGTGTATCTTGTTAAACTCAGGAAATCTTGGAAAAATCATGCTCTTGTTCGTCAGCCATAACTGGATAGAGGTCCTAAGTAATAGAGATCCACAAGGACCTGTGGCACAGTGGTTAGAGTACTTGGAGAAATAAATTATAAGAAGTGATATTCTCCTGAAGGTTGAAGGTTCAATTCTAAGCGTGGGCGACTGAAAAATACAATTGTGAATTACTTACGACCTCTATCCAGTCATGGCTGACGGAACAAGAGCATGAAATAAATAAAGGGTGCTGTTCAAAATTCCACAAAATTCCAGAGTTCGACAGAAACATTCCAGAGTTTGACCACATACAAATATTCCAAAAATCATGTAAACTGACCAAGTAGTTTTATTTTTAGCTAACTTTTATGAGTAACCGAGAATTGACCGTCTAGCCCGCCATTTTGAAAACAATTTTCAGAAACAAAAGGAGCTAACTAAACAATAATTAAAATTTTTGAGATTTATGTTGTAATGTCTGCAATAAATTCTCATTAATCATTTAAAAAATTTATTTTTAAAAATAAAACTACTTGATTAATTTATGTGATGGGGGGGGTATATCATATATTCGTTTCATCACAAGTACATACATCACACAGATTTTTCTTTCTTTTTTTTTTTTTTTTTTATAGGGTGAATTCAAATTTGAGAATATACAGAAACTTCTGTTCTCACTCCTGAACCACAGATTAAGCAATAGTAGAGAAGGTACCATGTTGATATGATAACATTATTATTTAGAAACCCGTTCTTAACATGGGGAGAGAGGAGGTTATTTTGAAACTATTCTACACTTTCACCTAACAATTTAATAAACAAAAGGATTGTAAAATTTGAATTTAACTTTAAAATACTGTAAAAAAAAAAAGGGGGGCGATGGGGAATTTAGCAGGGAAGCAAACAAACAAAAGAAAGGGTAAAAAAATTCAAGTATACAAATAATGTTACCATAGCAAATAAAAGTTATTTTTGTACCTGCCTGGCTTATTTTTAAGTAGGTTTTAAATGCTTCTTTTTTTTTTTTTTTTTTTTTTTTTTTTTTTCCAAATATCAGATATTCAGTTTTTTAGAAACAAGATGGCGGCAGGTTTGTTCAACAATGAAAAACACTGTAGACCGCCTTTTGTTTGCAAAACTGCTTGTAAAAAACGAATATTTGAGATTTAAAAAAAAAAAGAAAAAGAAAAAGCCTTTAAAACTACTTTAAAAACATAAAAAAATAAGCCAGATAAATACTAAAGTTAACTTTTATTGGCTATGGCAACAGCGTATTTGATTTTTTTCCTTAGTTGTTTGTTGACATCTCTGCAAAATCCTCCTCACCACCACAAAAAAGTAGTATGGTATCTTCTCTGCAAAAGCAGCTATCTTTAAATATGAAATAGTGTTCCCATAAGTTATAGTAGGTTTACTTAAATAGTAGATTAATATTAAGAAATAGTGTTCCCATAAGTTATGAAATAGTAGATCACCTAATAGTTTTTAAAATAGTAATGGCAGATTTCATATAGCATAAACAATGGATTGCATGTTATATATTATACTCCCATATTTATTCATACTCCCATATTTATTCATACTCCTATATTTATTCATACTCCCATATTTATTGTCATCAAAATCAGTGAAATTGATTGTTTTTCAATCAAGTCAATAGACCGCCTGCTCCAGTTGGGGATCCATCTCAGTGCACCGGGAGAAGGCTTACATGCCCCCCCCCTTGACAATCCACAATACATTGTAGTCTACATTGCACTGTAGAAAGCCTATTGTTGATTTTATCAAATTATTTATATATATATAATAGTTTGAATTAAAGCTTAAAATGCAAAAATCACGTACCATGCTTTCATTGTGTTCTAAACAAAAACATTCATTTCTAAGGTGCCACTGTTATATTAAAGAACATATTGTTGATTTCATATGTCAGGTTTTTCATCTTGTGTGATAACAAAAACTTTTCAAATGCATTTGTGATGTCAGGCTGTGTAAGGTGTTAATTTTGGTCAAAATCGCCTGTTCCTTTCATCGGATTATTTTGATTATCAATACTTATTAAGACATTCTGATACAAAACCTATCGAAGAATACTGCCAGGCACATAAAGTACCATCATGTGAAATTTTATAAAAATTGGCCCAGCCGTTTTTGAGTCCATAGGGAACGAACTCACACACAAACTAGGGATTATCGAATAATAA
This sequence comes from Euprymna scolopes, assembly GCF_053919585.1. Classification (NCBI taxonomy): domain Eukaryota; kingdom Metazoa; phylum Mollusca; class Cephalopoda; order Sepiida; family Sepiolidae; genus Euprymna; species Euprymna scolopes. The sequence continues at coordinate 36,157,225 of NC_136514.1, forward strand.
AACCTACTTCAATCGCACTATACTAACTGTAAAGATGTTTGTGCAGATGTTTTAGACCAACACATTTCAGGTGGAAACATTATTACATACTTATGTGTCATGTCGATGTACCCAGCGTTGTCCGGTATTAAATGTAATGTTAAACCCCTTAAATAAAAACGAAGTAAAACAAAAGACGGAAAGAAACTGAGACATGTGCATCCGAATATTATGTTTTTTTCTAAACAGTTCACTTCTTGTAAGTAAAAAAAAAAATGATCGAGCTGACATCAAAACAAAAACCTAAAAGACAGCGAGTCAGGTGCTATAACCATTAGGCCAGCTTGACACAATCTTCCAAAAAGTGTTTTTAAACGTACTAATTCTTAATATAAGGAATCTGTAATGTGAACTATTCACACATGCACATTCGTGAAACAGTTAGCAAACTAATTAAAATTCGATCCCTCCCCCACATACCAATTTTTCAATTTTGACCCCTTAGCAGCCCTTTTTACCGGATGAAAACCCAATTAAAAATTTTTCCACATATCTGTATACCTTATAGGCACTTGTACAGTTTAGTCAAGACATTAAAAAATGAAAATATCGGAAAAAAGGTTATATTGTACGTATCCGTTTTGGACTGAAGATCTCCGAAAAAAAAAAAAAATTTCATTTAATTTGACTGAGTAGTTTTTTTTTTTTAAGCTGAAAAACACATTCTTATGAGAGCGTGTTGAAGTCAGCCATTGTGAAATTTGCTGAAGCTGAACAAGATGCTACGGGGGAGATAACTCAATGTAAAGTGCCGACACTCCCTTCCCATCTTTAATTCTAGCTTTTCTTCCTAAATATCGAACCTTTTGCTCGGTATCATAACAAATTGTTTTTTTGCTGTAAAAAAAAAACAAAAAAAAACTACTTGATGAAATAAATGAAATATAACAGGCAAAGAGGGGAAGAGTAGAAAAAATAGAGAAACCAAAGAATTTGATAAGGAAAAGGGAAAAAGACCGACAGGTTTCTTTAGTATGTAGGTTGCGAAGTGTCCTCACACACATACACATTCACACTTTTATAGATATATAGATTACAAAAATTACAAAATATGATCCAGTAGAAGATGTGCTAGATATATTTTTAGCAAAAAGTCATTCACAATTACGTGATGACATTTTGTGTTTAAAAATGACGAACTGTAATTAAAGTCAAGGGAAGCAAGTCAGTTTATCATACTGAATCGGTCGCACAACTCTTTCACATAAAAACATAGAATAAAACTTTATAATTCTATTTTTACTTGTAGCCATATTTCTTCTCGATAATTTTCCATAATTTTTTTAATTTATATTAATTTCGTCATGACACATAAGCATGTAATGTTTTTACCTGTAATGCTTGGTTTAAAACATCACTAATTTGCACAAACACCACTATGAGTGCCAACATAATGGTATGGACAGTATTGGAAGCTTTCAGATTAGACATTTAAAAAAATTACTGATGTTTTAAGGAAAGAGGAAAGTAAAAACAAAACTGCAAGAAAGTAAACATCAAATTTTTTTTTAATGTTGAAATTATATTGTGCCTTTTTTTTTCTTTACCCAGATTGTATTTTTAATGAATAATTAAATACCTGTGGTTTTTCTGTCAAGGACAGTGCATTAAGGTCTTCCTCAAAAGATTTCTCAGAATTCATAGTTGTACGGATCGGCCGAGTGATATGCTCAAGCCAACCGCTGCAGACGCCTTGACGCCGATAACGTCGACCCTGACCAGCAGGAATTTCAATAACGTTGAAAACAATATGAAGTTTGTTTTTATTGATTTCTTGGGAACTGAAAAAAAAAATCAGAAACAGAAAATTTTTAATGAGAGGGATCGATTGTCAATTGAATGATGAAGAGTATTATAAGAAGATTGAAAATGACTAAGACAATGAACAAAGTTCAAGGACGGCTTATGACAAGTAGTTCTTTAACACAAGCAAAATAAAGCTCATTTTTTTTTTCAGACAACATGGAAATATCTTCTCTAAAAGTTACTTTATATTATTTGAATTCCTGTCCTTGGATGCTATTCTAACATCGTTTCGACCAATGTAACCACCAACCTTCTTCAGGTATATTTCATGAAATGGGCAAACCACTTCATGAAAACTAGCGGCGTTGCCCTGGTGAAAACAAAAAAAAAGTTTTGGAAGGGAGGTAGGCTCGAACCCGAAGCCTTGAGGTGAAAAGCCCAATGACTTACCACAATGCTAAGACGGCAGGGAATTGAGAACGGGTGAAAATTAAACGTTTAAAAAAGCAGGTGGTTAAACGAACGTGAACATGTGGTTTTGTAGGTCAACCATCACGCCATAGTAGTAGAGAAAATGAAATCACAGCCCGAATTTTGTAACATAATAAAAACATACAGACGACCTCATTTCGTAATTCAGAAATATTATAATCTAGACAGTATATAAAAAGTTGTAAGATTTAGTGACCCCTCTGAGCCCCCCCCCCCCCAGCCTTTGGCAGACATACAAAAAAAAAAAAAATGCACACACAAACATTTTCGCTTTTATATTATAGACTAGCGGGGGGGTACCCGGCGTTGCCCGGGTGTTTGTAGGTGTGTGTATGGGGGGGGGGTAATTAATAACCCTGCTTAAATATTATAAAAAAGACGATGTAAAAAAAAAAAAAAAAACGAAAACCAAAACGGAAAAAAAGATGGCATAAATAAACCTGTGTATGGGGGAGGGGTAAACTAAAGAATAAGCAAAGTAATAAAAAAAATGTTGCCCGGGTGTTTAAAGGTGTAAAAGAAAAAAAATAGTTTTGGTCGGGAAGAGGGATTGAACCCGGAAAGCCTTGACGACGCGGAGGTGGAGACCAAAGCCAACTACTTAACCGTCTCGACTACGAGTGAGAGTAATTGATTAGCGTGTTAAGTTAAGGCTTCTAAAGCTAGTAAAAGAGGTTTGATTGACAGGAAGACACTAAATGAGGTCATCGCGGGATCGTTATTTTTAGCTTTCACTTCCCCCCCCCCCCCCAGATGATGGTGGGAAGGGGGGAAAGCAGCGTGCGAAAGCCGAGAACACAACGTTTTAATTTCACTGTATTTATACTTAAATGCAGGACAAACAATGGACATAGCGAAATAGCGCGAATCTCATAAAAGTCGACGTAAATAAATCTAGAGACGACCCGCGTTCTCAAATCCTAGGTATTACGATATAGGACCCATATACACAGTTTTAAGCGATAGTAACAACCCTGGGAGCGCGTGCGAAAGAAGCCTTTTGAAGACATACACGAAATGATCACACACATTTTCGCTTTTATATATATAGATGGGCAATTTCACAGTTGAGTTGTAACATATACACCAGAATGCAAAGAACTGTTTTTAACATCTCCTGAAGGCAGCACTCCATATGTGAGAAACTCTATGGACACCTTCCTTGGATTTCAGCTCTGATCAAAGAGATGAAAACTAAACTTGCTCGTCACTGATGGAAAGCTAAGGATGAAAATGTCAGTGATGTTCTCTTGTGAATGCCAAAACAGAGATTTGGTTGAGTGGAGTGACAGCACAGCATCCACTGCAAGCAAGTACCAGAGCATTCACAATGCATCTACAAAGACCTACCAGATGTGATGGAGTATAGAGCAAACTAGTGTGAGAGAATCAGGAAGATCTGTGACACTAGCACGACTAAATAATTTGTTGCCATTTCATATAATTTCTTCAGTTCGAAATAAACAGTCTGAAATAAAGCACCTACCTGAGCATGGTTGAAGGTTTAATCAACTGAAATATTGTGAAAACAAGAACCAAGGTTAGAACAATAGTCCATATAAATATATTAATTATCTTTCATAAAATTGTTTCTTATTTGCGTTTTGTACCTTTGATATGAAGTAAAAAAAAAAAAAAAAAAAAAAAAAAAAATTGGGCTGGTATAAGAAACGAACTTACCAAGCAACTGAATAAGGCCGTGGAAGAAGTCTGGGTAAAAGTTCTGATAAAAAAAAAATAAAAAAAAAAAAAAAAATTGTTAGGAATTTGAAATTTTTGATCTGTATCACAGAAAATAATAAAATATAAAAGTTTTATTTACGAATAAATAATTAAAAATAAATCAGAGAATTTTGAATGCAAATATGAAGAGGCCGTTATTTTGAATTAGTATAATTTTTATTGTAACTTTATATACAGGTATGTTCTACCTGGAAAGAGCGTGAGATAGAGAAAGAGCACACTCATCTTAATGCCCAAAGATAGCCAAAGAATTCAGCCCTTTCCCAGCATACTTCTCGGTTGGCAGTTTTCTTGTTCATCACTATTTTTATCATTTTTAAATTTACAACAGGTAATATGATCAGAATGTGGTGGATGTGATAATCCTAAACAATATTATTTTCTCCTGACGACTGATATTATCTGGGGGACAAAATGAAATACGCCATGAAGAAACCCCCCCCCCAAAAAAAAACAAACAAAAACAATTATATGCAAGTGTATGGGTGAATAAATTAAGAAATGAAATGAAATACCCGACGAAAAAAAATCAACAAAAAACGATAAACATGAAAAAGAAAATAAACTAAGGCCCTGAAACGGCCTGTTTTCTCTCCTGATAACCGACATTAACTGGAAACCAAAATGGATTACTTCACAAGTGAAAAGAGCTGAAAAACATCATTATATACAAATCTACAAGGTAAGTGGTTTCTTTCAAAACATAATATCTCCAGTTGTCTGCTTGCTTCATGGTGAGTTTCTGTTACTGTTCTGGTAGTAATTTTTATCCTTATCTGAAAATTATTAGTTCCCTTCCAGAAGGATCAAATTTGGACTCCTAAAGTATCTGATATTCAAGTCATTCAATATTTTACACCTTTTTTCGCATTTCAGACGATACAAAGATATATAGGGGACATTTTAAAAGTAATGCCTCCTATATTTTATTCCACCCAAATGGATCAGAGGGGATTGCAAATTGCATTGATATGCAGACTGAACTTATACATGAAAGTTTCATCTCTCTGCTGCAGATACTGACAGTGTGAAACTTTAAGAAAGTAACCCCTGGACATGTGTCAGAAGCAGAGATATGTCATTGACTTAATTTACAAGATGTAGCATGATCAGAATGTGGCGGATGTGATGAGCTTGAATATGCAGTGTGTAAAATGTTTTTGCCTTGTGATGGGGGTATGAGACGAATGGATTCGCCAATCATTTTTATAACCAACGGCTGTGCTAAACAACCAATCAAAACGTCGCAAAATTATTATAAAAATTATAGAATTTTGGATTCAATCAGTTCGCCGTTTGCTACGTCACGGACCGCATTTAATTCTTCGCCGCCATCTTGGTTACTGATCTGAACTACGCCGCCATCTTTGTTCAACATAATATCTCAGAACTTAAGAGGTTAACTACGCCACGGACCGCATTTGATTCTTGGTCGCCATCTTGGTTACTGATCTGAACTACGCTGCCATCTTTGTTCAACACAGTGTCTCAAAACTTAACACAGTGAATTGTTATAATCTATATATCTAGAAAAGTGAGAGTGTGTGTGTGTGAGAGGACATTTCTCAACCTACATGAGGAATTTTTGAACTACAGACTGGAAATTTGGTATATAGGGTATTCAGACATGTGGAAACTTTAATTGGTTTTCATCTGGAAAAAAGAGCTCCTAAGGGGTCAAAATTGAAATATTGGTATGTGGTGGTCATCAGATTTTTATCTGTTTATCAACTGTTTCACGAATGTGCATGCATGAATCGTTCCCATGACAGATTGCTTATGTTAAGAATAAATAGGTTTGAAAACACTTTTTAAAATCGTTTCAAGCTGGCCTAATGGTTATAGTACTTAACTCGTTGTCTTTAGGTTTTGATTTTGATCTCAGTTTGAGTATTTTTTTTTTCTTACAAGAAGTGAACATTTTAGAAAAAAAAATAATACTTGCATGCACATGTCTAAGTTTTTTTATCCATTTTTAAAATTTTTTTTTTTTTTAAAGGAAGTTAACATTACATTTAACGCCTATGGTATTTATGTTTATAATAAATAAGAAATCTGCATTAATTAAAATATAATATTTACGCATATTTTATGACCAGGCAATGCTGGGCGGCCTGCTAGTATTCTATATGCCTGAAAATTATTGGTTTATTCCCAGAAGAATCAAATTTTAATGTTTAAAACATCTGATATTCAAGTCATTTAATTTTTTACGCCTTTTTTTTTTTTTTTTTTTTTTTTTAAATACTACCAAGTTGCTAAAATCCACTTAAAGGTAAGGGTTAATGAAATTGATGGATGTTTGCATCAAAAAATTATTTTTTGATTTATTCTTAAAAAAAAAAAAATTATGTTTCATTTTATGCTGTTTTTTTTTATTTTTATTTATTTATTTATTTATTTTTTTATTACATTTTCACCCCAAACAAGGCACATTGCCACTTTGGTGTAGGGGGCTACTATCAGGGGCAGCAACTACTGGGGCACTATGTTGGGATTTGGGCAGCAAGATGTCGGTTCACATTACATTTGAACTTCTGCATGTCAGTACAGTTAGGGAAGCAGGGACCTAAAATGGAATTCCAGAGTCTAGCGGTTCTGGGGAAGAAACTACTGGTGTAGAAAGATCTTTTACATCTAGAGATCTGTACTCTGTGGGGGTGGGATTTAGCTGCCTGTCGGGTTTGTCGAGGGTGTCTACGTCGTGGGGGCACAAGTGTCTGTAGTTCGTCAGAGCATTCACCATTAAAATACTTGTAGAACGGGCAGAGGGATGCAGCGTTTCGTCGATGAGACAGAGGCTGAAGCTTAGATGCCAGTTCAGGGCCTATCAGATTGGTGACTCTCTTTTGAACCTTGTCTAGGAGCGAGAGACTAGCAGCAGATGCACCAGCCCAAATGTGACAACAATACTCCATACATGGGCGAATGATGGCCTTATAGAGGTACAGGATACTTTCAGGTGTCAGTAGTTTTCTAGCATGGTAGAGAGAGCCTGCCTTTTTCGCAGCGGCCTTGGCAATGTTTTCAATATAATTGTTCCAACTCATGTTTCCTGTGAACGTTAGGCCAAGCAGTTTGAAAGATGTACTCTCAGACAGGGAGACACTGGCCATTGCTATTGGAGGCAGAGAAGGTTTCTTGTAATTATTGAAGGAAACCAGTTTAGTCTTGGCAGCATTGAATGTGACCATCCATTTATGTCCCCATTCCACTACAGATTGGAGGTCATCCTGTAGTGTTTAATTTTTAATACTATTTTTTATGCTTGTATTTTCATGTTGATTAAATGGATTAAAGAAATATTTGTTTCAGTCAATCTAGCTGTACCTACCTAGTGCTGCTCAATACTGTTTTTATCTGCATTGGCAAATACAGTTACCATCTTATTTTAAATGTGGTATCCATATAAAATTCCAATGCTGTCAAAGTATTTTCTAAAGGGGAATGAATCGACTAGCCTTTTATTGTTCTTTTGGTAATTCTGTTTTGTTACTAGATGTAATTTTTTCTGTCCTCAATCAATGAAGGAGATATCCTTCTACACTAAGGTAATTTAATAGTTTTGCTTTAATCCAGTGTCTTTTTTGGGTGATGGATTTTCACCATATTTTAAAAAAAGAACTTTTCCATCTCAAACAAGACATATTGCCAACTTAGACATAAGGGGGCTTCTGTTTGAGATCGTATCTAACAGAGGATGGTGAAGATGTGAGCAGCAAGATGTTTTAACATTACATTTAAATTTCTGCTGGTTAATACAGTCAAGGAAGCAAGAAATAGGAAGGAATTCCAAAGTCTAGCAGTCCAAGAGAAGAATCCATAAGAGTAGGTTTTCTGCCATCCAGGGACCTCAACAGTGAAGAGGTGGGATTTTGTTGCTTGTCGGGTTAGTCGGGCGTATGTACATTGAGGGGGCACAAGTGCTAGAGTTTATCAGAGCACATTTGATTAAAGTACTTGTAAAAAAGACACAAGAATGCAACATTGTGGTGATGGGGCAGATGTTGGAGGTTAGTTGATAGTGTGGGACCTATTAGATTTGAGACTCTTTTTTGGAACCCGTGTAAGAGTGAAAGACTAGTCGTAGATATAGCAGTCAGATGTGGCATTTTGCATACTGTTCAGCAGGAAGAGAACATTAATTCTGATGACTTTTGTAATATTTTGCATTTTTGAACAACTTAGTTTGAGAATTAAGGATAATGTTTACCAATATCACAAGGTGATCAACGTTCCTGAGTGGACCATGGGCATTTGTTACACAATCCTCAGTTAGGAATTAATCCAGAAATGAGGCTTTCTGATGTTCATGATCTGGGAGGCAGGCCGAGAACATGACTGTCTAAAGGAATTAGTTACAGAGAAATGTGTGCTGCTACTAGCTGAGTCTGTGTAAATTGATCTTCCCCATATTAAAAAAAAAAAGGTACTTGTTTAGTTTAATCAAGACATTAAAAAATGAAAATATTGAAAAAATATTTATTGCACGTGCCTGTTATGGAATTAAGTTCTCATAAAAAATAAAGTTCACTTAATTTAATCAAGTAGTTTTTTTAATAGAGGAAAATCAAATTTTAATGAGAACGATCATATCCCGTCATCTTGCCTATTTCGTAGTTGAGGGGGGGGGGCCTTTAAACCAAAAATGGGGTAACAAAGGATAAAATGAAAAAGGGATTAAAAAAAACAGATAAACTTTGTGAAACTCTAAGTGAAAAAAACTAAAATGCATTTTTTCTGCCCATGTTTCAATATAATCTTGTCAAATCTTTACAAACTTGAAACAGTAACTGTTGTGTCTGCACAAATAATTAACAAGAACACGGAAAGTAAAGGTATAACAATAATATATTAGGAAGAAAAGTTATATACACATTTACATGTCTTCAGATATACTTCAGTTGGAGATATTCCGGCAGGTGGCGTGTTGCATGTCTTACTGGATGGAGCATAGGTGTCTTGCCTATTTGGCGGTCGTTGCCGGACTCCCCCCGGTATTGGTGATTGATACCTTTATATATCTCACTCACCCACCTATGTACATTAGTGGGCATCTCCACAACAGTAATGGAGTTATCTCACTTGATGCCCCCTCCTCCCCGTCCATGAAATAGACAAGATGGCTGGGATACGATTGATCTCATTAAAATTTGCTTTTCCTCTGTAAAAAAAGAAACTACTAAACAAGTACCAAAACACCTAATTCTTCCCTTGTTCTTATTCAGACGCTACAATGGTCCACGAAAAGAACTGACAAGCCAAAATCAAGCACTGATTTTGTAGGAAGAAGGCTGACAAAAATTATAGAAAAAGATTGACTCCACATTATATATTAAATAAAATGTAAAACGTTTAATAACAAAATCGTAGATTATTCATGTTATTCGAATTCTTCAGACTACTGTTCTCATCTTGAGTGTTAGTCACACAACATTTTCGTCGCTTCTTTAGATGTCTCTTCTGAAACTCCGGAATCTGCACAAAATTTCAAACAAACCATTTATTTAATCCATGTCCAGCTTTCATGTGATGCTGTTTCAATTAATGCCAGTCCTAAAAAATGCATAGCTCTGCTATAATATACATTTGCTAATATCCTTTCTTTGATGAGAAGAACGCATTTTTTTAAAACTCGCCAGATAATAGGAAATTTTAAAGTATCTTATTTGAGTATCCTGTCGAATAATTTCAATCAGTTCATGTAATAAATATTTTTATGTTCAGTTCATATAACAAACATTCAGTAACTGGCCTTTCTCTCTCTCTCTCTATATATATATATATGTATGTGTGTGTGTGTGGTTGCATGCTCTCATTTCGTCAGCCATGACTGGGTAGAAGTCCTAAGTAATTCACAATTGTATTTTGAGTGTTACCTATACTGAGGATTGAACCTTCAACCTTGAGAAAAGTGTGCCTGGGTGTTTGGAGGTGTGTGTTGAGCAACAAAAAAAAAGTGGTAGTAGATAGGCAGACTCGAACCCGTGATGCAAAGGTGGAAAAGAAAGTGAACGAAACTCTAATCCTACTCCATGACACGACCGGAAGTTCGGAACATTGAAATTAGTAAAGTCATTTCATCCAATACGATGACTTGTAAAAATGGCAACACAAAAAAAAAAAAAAAAAAAAAAAAACGACCCTTTTTTATAGAAAACTGCTCAGTTGAGGGTGAAGGAATTAATGTTTTTAGCCAAATTTTCGATATTTGTCGTCCGAAGGGTCGAACTTCAAAACGATACTGCTCTTGTGAAAATCCGTCGCCTCTGTCGAAAGTTTTAGACTGACATGCATACATTTAAACAGACAGGTGAGATTTATATAATAGATTATCATAATTTCAGATGAAGAAATAAAATAATTTACCAAAATATGAAATGAGTAATTTTTTTATTAATATTAAGAAACCTAAAAACAAAAAAAAAAAACAACCTAGTTCTGTTCCCCACATTGATATAAAATTCCTCGCAATTTCTGATACATCTTACCGATTAGGCGTTCAAAAGGCAGAGACATTATCGATGGAAAGCTGAGAAGAAGATCAAGTAAAGAAATTTGAGGTTCACGGATATATTTTGTATATTCGGCCATTCCTTGTTTGCTGCACAATTCCTGGAGTCTGTATTTTTCTTTCTCACTGCTCGCATATTCAACCAGCATCCTCAGCAAAGCCTATAAGACATCAAACAAAATGAGAGAGATAACAATCTTTAGAAAAATAACAGTAACGATGAGGTGCCTTCAATAAGTTTGCAGACTTTTTTGTACAGGCATTTAAAATTGTTGTAGCCTCTTGAAAATTCAATACGTTATTGCGGTACTGACATCCCTTAAAAAGAAAGGTGATGAACGAAAGCGTCACAAACTATATAATAAGAACGGAAACCATTTTAACATCTCTCAGAAATGCCAGACAAACAGTGGATGATGCCTTAATAATCGCAATGATACTAAAAGGATTATCTAGCCAGTTCGACCCTTTTTCTATTTATATAACCTACAGCAACAAAGAACTAATGTTCTCGGGATTTAAAATTGAACTCCACAGCTTTGAAGAGATGTTGAAACACAAAAACCAGTCGAGTAGTGACAACATGATGAAATTGACTTCTCCTATAAGAAACGACAGCCGTGACGAGTGAGACACTCCGTGTTTCACATGTGGTGGGAAGGGACATATATCCAACAACGATAACAAGCAAAAAACTTGGTGTAACTACTGTAAAAGCACCACTCACAAGAGAGAGTCTTGCCAATATAAACGAAAGGATACCATGAAAAAGGTAACAGATAACGAAGAAGCTACATTCACATTCAAAATGGAGGACATACGAAAGGCGATATCACCTATGGGCTTACTAGTCGACGCAGGAGCAACCGTCCACATCATTAAAGACGAAAAGAAATTCAAAAATTTTGACCCCCACATTCCAGTCAGAAAACCACTATATGGAGTTAGCGGACAGAATGATAACCAGCGGCATAGCACTAAAAAGAGGAGACACTGAAGTATGCCTAGTAAAGATGAATGGAAACTGCATCCCAGTCACCCTAAAAATAGTGTTACTTATACCCTCCTACCCACAGGACATATTTTCTATAAAAATCATGACCAGAAACGGAGCAACGGTTATTTTTAAAGAAAATAAAAATATACTCAAACATAAAAAGGGTTCAAAATTTAAAATATATGTACATAAAAGACTGTACTATTTAATGACTGCAGAGGACAACAGTACCGAAGACAGCTGCCATCAATGTTACAATGTCCACACGTGGTATAAAATACTTGGTCACTGTAACTATGACGACGTACCAAAACTATCTGCTTTAGTTCGTGAGACGAAAAGATAAGATAAAGCTAAAATTAAGTCGCCAAAAATGTAAAAGTTGTTCGCCATCTCCTAAGAGTTCATAAGTCTACATCTATCATCATAAATGGCGATGAAGCTTCAAAAGATTTAAATTCTCCTAATTCCGAAAATTCTGATGCTATGAAGACCCCCCCCCCCAACCCCTCGACTTAGATTGCCATCGCATGGTGCCTTATTGCAAAAAATCTCATTCAGATTCACCAAAGAAGATTGATTTAAAAACTCTAACTGATTGTATGGAAGAAAAGCAACTCGAGACAACTGATGAGACTAAAAATAAAATATGAATACGGCATCTCCCAATCTGTCACTGCTTATAGGAAAATCAAATAAAACGCCCGATTCTGTCCATGACCCGTCTGTTAAAAGCAGTCTGCGATTTGAAAGCCCAAAAGGCACAAAACTCATTGGCAGAGCTTTGTCACCTATGCTTACTGGTAGAAGTTTTGCAGCCAAGCAAGTTAATGGAGAAGCTGAAGACCTGTTGATAGAACCCGTCACAAACAACTTGTCCTCATGGCAGAGAAGTTAGTCTGGTGGATCCACACCTTTAAGTGAATTAAGTTCATTAGACTGTGGGAAGAAAATAAAGTTTCCAGTCAAAATTTCACCCACAAAAGAATGTCAGAGTCGATCAACTACTCTCAGTTCAGTAAGGTTAAATCGAAGCAAGCTCATTGAAAATAACTGCAGCCCTTCAAATCGAAAAGATGACCCATGGTAGCGTTATCCACATGCGAAGCTAAATATGTGACATTATGAAGAAGGTATGAACCTCACCCAGCTACTCACAGAAAATGGACCCATATAAAAAATATGCCTCCCATTAAGATATTTGAAGACAATCAAAGTGCTATAACACTTTCCAAGGACCTTGTACACTGACAAAAGTGTAAATATATAGATATAAAATACCATTTTATCAGGGACGTCCTAAATAACAAGAGTATAGACATAATTTATTGTCCCACAACAGATATGCTGGCTGACATTGACAAAACACCCAACTCTAGCAAAACTAGAAAGACTCCAGGGACTTTTATTCAGACTTTAAATCTGTTTACTAATATAATGCTCTTACAATAAGAATAAAAATAAATAAAAACAACATGATAACATTCTAAGAGCAAGTGGGGGTGTTGAAAGTCCAACAACACTCATCTTATCATTATCTCCCTTTGATTGTAAATGTCCCATAATTCCCCTTTTTTCTTTGTTCTAAGTAAAGTTTTCTTTCGATCCATCCACACGTGCTATTTTTCCTCCTTAGAATTTGTTCGAACATGTTTTCCCTCACATATACACACGCACACACACACACATATACACATCCTCGTACATACACCCACATGTACGCACGCACATACGCACAGACACGTACATATATTCACGTTCACGTATATACACTCACATTCACGCGCGCACACACACATGCAAACATACGCATACATACGCGCACAAGTACGCACACATGCGAAACGTCACTTCCCCTGAAAGGAATTCCAGACATGCGCAGTCCGAACACTCACCTCGATATAAAAATCCACGACACTATTCAACTTCCTCTCTTTCTTCCCTTTCGCCTGGTTTCGTCAACTAGGCAAGTTCGGCGTCCATAGCTCTTGGTTTGAAGACTTTTTCACGTGGACGACTGCTATCATGAACGCACGGTTTTGCTGAGGCAAACACTCCCTTTTCTATTTTCCTTTCTACGTGCGGGACGGCCATTTCTCATCCTCGACTTCATTTCTTTCTTTTCCACACATGTAGCCGTCAACGCCTGAATGAACACGTGTTACACCTAAACCATTTTTATTTCCAACAGAAAATAAACGACATGTTTATTCCATCGCGCAATTGAGTTATTGTTTACTTCATTCCATTCGTTTCATTATTTTCTTTTGTAACGGGATTAGAATTTATATGTCCTAGTCCTCTACAAATTTCTGCTTATTTTTAACCACTCCCCCTCATGATGCAACTCTCAACAGTAACCTTCTTCATCTTGTCAAACTCTTCCTGGTGAATTTGGAAATCTGTACGGAATTTTGAACGGAACCCTTTATTTAATTCATGAGGGTAGCATGCTCTCATTCCAACTGGGTAAAAGTCCTAATTGGCAATTGTATTTTTAGTGTAACCTGCACTAAAGACTGTAACCATCATCGTCCAGAGGAGTATTGCAGCATTAAGAATTGATTATATAATGTTAAATTGAATTTAAAAAAAAAAATTTAATGCTGCAATATTTTAAATTATAAATTTATTATATTTTTTAATACAATATCTTATCCTTTTCTTTTCCAGTTTTAACAACTAGTCCTTTACTTTTCCATGTTTAAGCTTAACCATATTACTTTTCATAGTTACATTTTTCTATTGTAATCCATGATTTTTCCAGGCTTCCAATAAATTCACTTGTTCTTTGTTTAATTTCAGTCTTATTTTTTTTGCTGTCATAAACGTAACATACACAATGCATGGCACTCGTCTGCTTCAATAAAATTCCACCAATTATCTCCCTTTCATTCTTTCATTTTGTCTGTTTTACTTGTTACTTCTTTTTTCGCGACAGCAGTGAATTAGTAGCAACACTAGTCGGTGAAGTTGGTTGGTTGTTTTTGTTTTACGGCATATCAACCTTTTTCAGGTTATTTAATGCCGAATCTAGTTATTTTGAGGAACGATTTTTAATGGAGTATATTTTTTTTTAAGTCAGATTTTATTTAACCCATAGTTGGGGCCCTAACAGGTACTACCACTCCGGGTCAGAGTGGACCTGGGAGCAATGGCAATTAAAGGGTGGCCCCACACTCCCCAAGGCCAGCAAGGTGAGGCCTCACCATCGGATATAGTTTTAGGTCATATCCAGGACCAGTCGCTGAAGTGACGTGGTTGCTATGGAAAGCAGTAATAAAAATCGTCACTCACCTCCTTATGTCTTTTTACGATTTTGAACATCACTAAATTCATCCTAACTTTTGTTTTACTGAACAAAAATTGAAAATTTTTTTTTCACAATATAGCTGAGACTGTAATCTATAAACTGTAATAACTGTTTGAAATTTGGTTGAAAAATGAGTGAGCGGTGAAGTTTTAAAGCAGTTCTAAAGGACTAAAACTGTCACTACCGTGTTTGAATGTTATACTCATAGCCAAATTGAATATTGAAATGCTCATATCTTTGGTTCTATGGGATAAAACTCCATGAAAATTTGCAGGCTTTTTAAAGATTATAATATTATTCTATGGTTAAAATTTTATGACAATTGGTAAAAAAGAACCTATATTTTCAAATCAATAAAATATATGCAAATTTGCCTACATTTGTATATATAGTGTCCTGGCAAGCCAGATTTAGTCTTGCTGCTTTGGGATGACTTTTGCTTAGAGTTTTTTTGCTTGGTTGTCTCCCCTGTGGCCTTGCCAGGTCACTAATATATAATCCTGAAATTATATGTTAAATTAATATGCAAACACATACAGTTATAAACTGAGCATCATCTTACCTTCTTTGGGGGCTCACGTATATCCAAGCAATGTGTTAATGCGTGTCGTATTGTACATTTGGAAGGAATGTAATTTGGACATGATGCTTTCTTTTTAGTCGTTGTAGCTTTCTATTCTAATAGTTTCTTCCCTCAAGCAGCTAGACTTTGGAATTCCCTTCCTGCTGCCTGCTTCCCTGACTGTACTGATATGCAGAAGTTTAAGTGTAACATAAACAAATAACTTGGTGCTCATGTAGTAGAATGTACCATGTCTCTAGATGAAACACTAAGACTCTTCCTAAGACGAACAACAACAACAATACAGAAGATCCGTCATCTTCATAATACCCAGTATATAACAGTAAGGGGTAAACAGGAGTAAAAGAAAAATGTAATGGATTGACACAAACTGCAGCAAATTAAGATAGAATGATGGAACAAGCTATTTTAATTCATCCAATACATGCGGGTATATATATATATATATATACACTAGTGTTGGGCCAATTAATCGGAATTGGGAAGCGGGGAAAAAAAAAAAAAAAAAAAAAATCGACAAATTTGGAGGTATTGGAATCGGTATCGGATTCGAAAAAATTGGTGCCTATTTTCCGATGCCAAAAACGATTCTTTTAATTGTCTTTTTTTATTTGATTTTATTTAAAGCAAAATCATCCATTGCTGGTAATAATGATAAAATAATAAATATTTATTGATTTTAAAATACCAGTAAAGCTAAAATCGATAGATCATCCTCCACAAGTGTAATTTTTACGTTTAGGAAAATATCTGCATATTTAACATGTGTTTTTTACGAAAATATTTAACATGTGTTGTTTTTTTTTTTTTTTACAGAAATCGGGGAAAATAACAACTCTATAGTTAAATATTTAGAGATTTATAAAGAATCGGAAATTGTATCGGAATCAGTAATTTATTACGGAATCGGTAATTGTATCGGAATCGGGGAAAAATATTGGAATCGTCCCATCACTAATATAGACACATATATATATATATATCTACATATATTTTTTTTATTTTACATGTAATATCTTCTTACTTGTGTCAGGAGGTCAGGTATAGTATCAGTGTTGCAATACCACTAATATATAATCCTGAAATTATATGTTAAATTAATATGCAAATACATACAGTTATAAACTGAGCATCATCTTACCTTCTTTGGGGGCTCACGTATATCCAAGCAATGTGTTAATGCGTGTTGTATTGTACATTTGGAAGGAATGTAATTTGGACATGATGCTTTCTTTTTAGTCGTTGTAGACATGATGGAAAGTTCAAAAGGAATATCTGCATTTTCAACAAGGCCGAGTCTATAAACCAAGACAAAAAATAAATCAAATAAAAGGACTGCAGGATATAATTAGTGTCCAAAGTGAACCCTATACATACAAATATATAAACATATACACATACCCAACTTTATAGAAGACACTGTACTGGATTCTTCATACCAGTTATTATAGGTGCCACAGGGTTTATGAAGAAGAACCGGAAGTCCTACCTAACTAATATTCCTGGTGAACTAAGTGCAAAAGAGATCCAGACAATTGCACTTAATGGAACAACAAGGATACTAAAAAGAGCTCTTGGTCGGTTTCAATAAAAAGCAGGGCAATGCTGGCAGCTGAACAAAAACTTGAATGTCTATTAGATACTATTCTCGGGTGTCTCAGGTCTCTCTGTGCAAGGGTTTGTCAGGACATCCTGGCATAAGCATGCTTCACCCTTACAAGTAAACCTTGACTAAATAATGAAAATAACATGGTATTCGTAACACAAAAAATATCTCCTCGGTATGGCTAGCCAACATTGGTTTTTACGAGGAATGGTGTACCTTTTCCAAGTGATGTTACCTCAAATAACAGTACAAAGCATGATACTCCACCAGACTAGATGAATTCTTGTTCTGGAATCCAGTAAGGCCAAGAGACCATAAGAAATGTACACTAGGACATATTGAAATGATCAATTGCAGAAGCGAAAATTACATTCCCAATTTCTTTCCTAATTTAGTATTTGAGAGTTAAAGTAGAAATTTGCCGGGATATTTGAATATTTACGTATCTCGTGTCAATATCAAGTGTTAGTCCCAGAGAGGACCTCCTTGATTTCTGAGAATTTTGACTGGAATAAAATAAAACAAAAGAGAGAAATTCCAATTTAAATTTAAACAAAGCTTACATCGAGGGAAAAACAGCTGTAATATATTTCATGCAAGCCACACAGTCCTCCTGACAAAAACATCTATATATATAAAAGGCAAAAGCGGCACACGCATTTTTGTATGGGGGTTTTCCAGGGAGGGGGGGGTACTATTTCTTAGAAATGTTTATATACCTCCTAGATTATAATATCTACGATTTGCGAAGGGACGTTGTGTCTAGATTTATTTTGATTGACTTATATAAAATTTGCGCTATTTCGTTGTATTGCATGTTTGTTCGTTTTTTTAGTATAAATAAAGTGAAACTATTGGAGTGAGGTCATTCCCCGGTCTTCTTTGATCAATTGCTATTCATTTGGGCACTCCCCTTTTTTATAGGGAGTTGGTTTTCCCCCCAACAAAACCAAAAAAATAACTGCCTCACAGCAAAAATTAAGTGCAGGATTTCATTTCCCCTATGGCGTGAGATTTGACCTCATTAAATTCACACATCGATCACATAACTCTTAAATCATTTAATTTCATCAACTCGCATTCAACTGCCTTTGTAGTGCCGAGGTAAGTTATCATGCTTTTTTTTTTGCTTTCACCTCAAGGATTCGGGTTCAAGCCTACCTCCCTCCTAAAACTTTTTTTTTTTTTTTACACCAACAAACACCCGGGCACTCCCGCTAGTTTGAAGTAAAGAAGAAAAAAAAAAAAATTAAAAAAATCAACAAAAATTTTAAGTTTATAGGAGACAATACAATGCATGGAGTATTGTTGCCACATCTGGGCTGCTGCATCTACCACTAGTCTCTCCTTCCTAGATATATCCAAAAAATAGTTGTCAATCTAATCGGTCCCACTTTATCAACTAAGGTCCAGCCCCTGTCTCATCGCCGCAATGTTGCATCACTGTGCCTGTTTTACAAATATTTTAATGGAATGTGTTCTGATGAACTCATTTCACTTGTACCTCCTCGACATACATATCCCCGACAAACCTGCTTAGCAATAAGATCACACCCCTTCACCGTTGTTGTCCCAGAAAGCTTTCTATTCTAATAGTTTCTTCCCTCAAGCAGCTAGACTTTGGAATTCCCTTCCTGCTGCCTGCTTCCCTGACTGTACTGATATGCAGAAGTTTAAGTGTAACATAAACAAATAACTTGGTGCTCATGTAGTAGAATGTACCATGTCTCTAGATGAAACACTAAGACTCTTCCTAAGACGAACAACAACAACAATACAGAAGATCCGTCATCTTCATAATACCCAGTATATAACAGTAAGGGGTAAACAGGAGTAAAAGAAAAATGTAATGGATTGACACAAACTGCAGCAAATTAAGATAGAATGATGGAACAAGCTATTTTAATTCATCCAATACATGCGGGTATATATATATATATATACACTAGTGTTGGGCCAATTAATCGGAATTGGGAAGCGGGGAAAAAAAAAAAAAAAAAAATCGACAAATTTGGAGGTATTGGAATCGGTATCGGATTCGAAAAAATTGGTGCCTATTTTCCGATGCCAGAAACGATTCTTTTAATTGTCTTTTTTTATTTGATTTTATTTAAAGCAAAATCATCCATCGCTGGTAATAATGATAAAATAATAAATATTTATTGATTTTAAAATACCAGTAAAGCTAAAATCGATAGATCATCCTCCACAAGTGTATTTTGACGTTTAGGAAAATATCTGCATATTTAACATGTGTTGTTTTTTTTTTTTTTTTACAGAAATCGGGGAAAATAACAACTCTATAGTTAAATATTTAGAGATTTATAAAGAATCGGAAATTGTATCGGAATCAGTAATTTATTACGGAATCGGTAATTGTATCGGAATCGGGGAAAAATATTGGAATCGTCCCATCACTAATATAGACACATATATATATATATATATCTACATATATTTTTTTTATTTTACATGTAATATCTTCTTACTTGTGTCAGGAAGTCAGGTATAGTATCAGTGTTGCAATGTTTTGAAAAATCCGTTCCTTTGTCAAGTATGTGTTTGATTTTCAGACAGTCATAAATCCAACAAGCACATCTGAAAGTCAAACACGCACCTAATAAGAAGTTATACTAACTTTTTCATATGTGCCAAATTAAACCTTGATACAGTTTTCGTATTCTTTGTGTCATTTTTTATGATAACAGTATATTAAAGTTTGTTGTGGCTAAAAATCCAGTCCCTTCTCAAACGTAAAAATGACTTCAAGATATAATTTACCTGTGAATAAGCAGATCAACTTCACGTTCATCATTCGGACAAATTACAGAGATGGCATCGCCAGGTTGGTAACAAATGGCACTAGGATCCTGAAAGATAACCAATCAAAATTTTTATAACACTTTTTAAAAACATACAGAGATTGTTGCCATAATATAAAAAAATCAGGCCATAGTCTATCTAATAGATAATGTTACCTTGTAACATTTTAAAAGTTGGACCTAAATAAAACTTTAGCTGATATATTTGATTCTAACTAGCTAAATTTCATTTGTTACTGTTCTTTCACCTTACTGGAACTATAATCACATACTTTGCTACAATTGGTTCTGGATATGACCTTAAACTATATCCGATGGTGAGGCCCCAGCTTGCAGGCTTTGGAGAATGTGGAGTCACCCCTTAATTGCCATTGCTCCCAGGTCCACTCTGACCCGGAGTGGTAGTACCTGTTAGGGTCCCAACTATAGGTTAAATAGAAACTGACTTAAAAAAAACAAAAAAAAAACATATATTCTATTAAAAACTTTTTCTTCAAAATCACTGTATTCAGCATTAAATGACCTGAAAAGGGTTGATATGCCATAAAAAAAAAAAACAACCAACTTTTGCTACAATTAATTAAAAAAATTATATAGCCCTGTCCATACAATTGGTAAAATAGAATACATTTTCAATTATAATAAAAAATTAAAATAAGCAAGGGGAATAACTCATTTTTAATTCAAGATTATGCAAAAAGTTGTCTTCCTTACAACTAAAATCTTATTTCTTTTTCTGTAAAAGTTGCAAATAAACGATAAAGAATAAAAGATAACTTCAGTACATGCAATGCTAGGTAGGTGCAGCTAATATATATATACAAATTATTTATTTAAAAACGCTCTGTTACAAATTTCAGAGACATGCCGTGGTTTCATTGCAGTAGATCTGGCTTTTAAAAATCCAAAACAAATCATCAGCGGCTCCTGAAATGAAAAACAAATCAAAGAAATTTGTAACATATAGTTTTAAAATAAAGAAAGAAATAATTTGTATTTTAGCTCTCACATCTGCGATTGAGCACTTTATTGATTTCTTTTCAATGCACTATATATATATATATATATATATATATATATATATATATATATATATAATCTCTTACAAACACATCTGTACTTGAACAAAACAATAAATTGAAACTTGAAATACTAGAAGCATTACTAATAAAATCTAAAAAAACAACAACTATTAATAACGTTAGCAATAGTAATAACATCCTGAAGTGCTTGTAGAGTTATTTATTTTAATAGCTTTGCAAACATTTCAGGATGTTATTAATTTTAACCAATGGAAAAAAGGATAAATAAAATAATTAACCAATTATAACCAATGGAAAAAAAAAAGGATAAATAATTAACCAATGAAGAAAAAAAAAACTTTATAAATTGTTCAAAACCAGTTAGATTAATTTTTCCCTGACAATGAATCCTGAAGGAACTCGGACTTATGATAAACATGGTGATTACATCCCCTAGTTCCCGCCAGAAGTGAAGACTGTTATTCGGAAGTTGGAAAAGATTGAAAATAGAATTAATAGACAAAAAACGTCCATTTTATTTAATGAAATATGCCATATATAGCTCATTTTAACTTAGAAATCTGCTCTTCAGTCGAGAGTATAAAATACATATTAAAATATGTTTATAAAGGACATGATAGTGCTATGATGGAGGTTAATAACCATTATTCATCTATTAATATCGATCAAGGAGAAACAATGCGATCAGAACAAAGAGATGAAGTCAAGCAATATCTATCATGCAAATATGTATCACCTCCAGAAGCAATTTGGCGTCTTTCTGACTATAAAATGCATAGACAGTCTCATGTTGTGTACCGTTTAGCTGTTCACATGCCTGGAGAGCAACAGATTTATTATCAACATGGACAAGCTGAACCAGCAATTCAACAAGCATAACAACGTCACACAAATTTGACTGCTTGGTATGAACTAAATCAGAATGATATTACTGCTAACCAATATTTTTACTGTGATATTCCACATCATTATGTATTTAACAAAACTACTACAAAATGGACTAAAAGAGAGCGGTCAAGTAATTTGATCACAAGAATGTATTCAGTTTCACCAAACCGAGGTGAAAAGTTTTATTAACGGATTCTGCTTCTTTATGTCTCTGGAGGAAAGTCATTTGAAGATTTAAGAACAGTCCAAGGTCATACATTCCCTACATTTAGAGAAGCTTGCATCAGCCTTAGATTATTGCAAGATGATACTGAATTAGAAAATGTTCTTACTGAAGCTGCTACATTTACAATGCCACAACAACTACGTAGCATGTTTGCAATGCTGTGTCTTTATCATCATCATCATCCAGTGGATGCCTTTCAACTATTCATCAACCATAAACAGAGCATGATTGAAGACCTCATTTCTGCTTATGATGAAAGCATATGTGAAAACATTGCACTTCATTTGATAAAAGCAATATTTCATGAGCATGGTTCTTCTTGCCAGGCAATGTGTTTACCTGAACCAACAGGTGATCCTCCAATAGATAATATGACTCGAAATACAAACCAGCCTAATGTTGAATTGCAATGAACAATTAGAGGTCTTTAATACTATAATCAAGGCTGTCATGGCAACTGAAAAAGAAGCCCCACACAACAATTGCTTCTATTTAGATGCCCCAGCCAGATCAAGAAAAACCTTTTTATTCAACATGTTATATGATTAATTCACCTCCAGCAGTTCTGTAACCGCCACTGCGGCATGGACTGGCATTGCTGCAATGCTACTAACTTCAGGGAAAACACTCCACAGAATATTCAAACTACCTGTACCTCTGACAGAAACCAGTGTCTGTAACGTTTCTCCTATATCAGAGCATACTTCTTTTTTGAGAAAGCCTCTATGATACCTAATCATGCACTGCTTGCTATAGATAGATGTTTACAAGATATAATGGGTAACGATAAAATATTTGGTGGAAAATTTCTCATACTTGGAGGTGACTTTAGGCAAATTTTGCCAGTAGTGTCACATGGATCACCTACATCTATTATAGACACCTGTCTTAAAAGATGCACATTGTGGCATAATTTCAGTCAATTACAGCTAACACAAAACGTCAGAACTAACATAAATGAACAGGAGTTTTGTAGATGTCTCCTTCATCTTGGTAATGGTATACTAACGAGCAGTCTTAATGACGTTCCTGTAGATGCCATAGATGTTCCTGATGATTCGGTATGTAATGGTTCTCTAATCTCAAAAATATTTGATTGCAGCTCTCAAGAAATGGAAAACAGAATCATCATGACTCCAAAAATACAGAATGTTTAATAGTAAATGAAGAAATTCTAAATAATCTTCCCGGAGGCATAAATACATATTTAAGTACAGATTACATCTCTGATGATGATGCTGAACTTCAAAATTATCCTATCGAGTTCATAAATTCATTAACTCCATCTGGAATGTCATCTCACCGACTTAATGTGAAAATAGGGGCAATAGTAATGCAACTGCGAAATTTATCCATAAATCAAGGACTTTGTAATGGAACTAGGATGAAAATAAAAGAATGTCATCAAAACAGCATCATTGCTATTTTAATTAATGGATCTAATAGAGGTTTCACAGTTATCATTCCAAGAATTAAGTTAAAGCCAAGTGATACAAATGTTCCGTTTGCATTTCATCGGATACAGTTTCTAATACGATTAGCATATTCACTGACCATCAATAAAGCACAAGGCCAAACTTTTGATAAGGTTGTTATATATCTTCAACAACCTGTATTCTCTCATGGTCAACTGTATGTGGCATGTTCAAGAGCTCGATCTAAGCACAGTGTGAAATTTAAGGTAATGCAACTGCATAGAAATGATAATCAGGGCAGAAAGCGTGGTGTAACATATACTAAGAATATTGTTTACCGTGAAGTGTTATGAAAACAATCAGGAACAGCTATGGAATCTAAAAATTAACTTGGATGTAAATATGATTTTGGAAAATTAAAAAAAAAATTGCTTTCCTTATATTTAAACTTCATAATTTGATGAAAAAGTAGTGTACAGTTTGTTTAACTTTACTTAATTATATAACATTGACATAAATTTGATAGGTACAACCTACCTCACATCATTTTGATTATCAAAAAATCAAAATTTAACTGTACTTCGTAAGTTTTACAGAAACACTTCATTTTCTATGCATGTAATACACAAGAATCTGAATATTATAACAGATTACAATGTTTTTATGGAAAAAACTTTTGTACAGAAAATTCAAAGTGTTCTATTTATATTATCAGGAAATTGTGATGCATTAATTGAAATCTATATCAATAATTCGACTTTAAAAATATTTGTGAATTTCCAAATCTTCATTGAATAAAATTCAAAATAAATAGAAAAGTTTATTGCATATGTAAAAGTTGACGGTTGCTTATTTAACTTCATTAAAAGCTATCAAAGTCAACCAAGAGCTGCTCAATATTCTGGCTTAATGGATCATTTAGCAAGGAATGAAGATGGTTATTCTGGTGTACCAGTTATTCTACTATCTACATTTACAGGAAGTCCTAGGAATCTACAACAGCTTTATCAAGATGCAATGGCAGTTTTCTGTGACCTATTCATTACTTACACATGTAATCCAAAATGTCCTGAAATATTAAACAACTTGGGGTCATCAGAACTTTCACAAAATTGATGTCAACAATGTCACACAGTTTTTTTAAATTCACAGTCTGACTCCCAAGAACCTGCTGACTGACCACTATTCTCACTCCAAGCAGCTGATCGATGTCCCTGTCACCACCTCAATCATCACCAGCACTTCCTGACAATATCAACAGTATCAGTTACGATCGCATTGACCTTCAATAAAAGTTTAAACTAAAGTTCTTTGTTTGTTCTACTTGCTTCCATACGTTCATTTTTGTAATATAACAATAAGGAATTTCTTACTGATGTGTTTTAAAAGAATTTAACTACCGTGGAATTTCCACGGGTCCTGCTAGTTTTATTTAATGAAATATAGATAGACAGATAGTAGAGTAAGTTTTACTTCATTTTTGAAATTGTTTCACATATAAATTTACAACCTTATTAATTTCAGTTTTAAAAAATTCAAGATGAACAAAATATATATATATTGTTCATCTTGTGCCGTACGATATATATATATATATATATATATATATATATATATATATCGTACGGCACAATCATGTTGACACACCAGTTCTCACCAGATCACCGAAGTCCCACAGTTCCAGGTGAGCATTTTCTGAAGATAGCGGTTTCAATCCTACCCAAAGCCTGCCAGAGGATTAATTGGCCTAAACATGGTAAGACGACAATAAATATGGAAGACAGTTATTACTAAAGATACAGTTAAGAGACTCAGCATTCCTATTCCATCGCGGTTAACCATCTGACGAAGACCAGAGGAATAGTTGGCCAAAATGTTGTGAAACAACATCTATGAAGATGAGGATAGCAGTCCACAAATAAATAAATGGAGTCAGGGGTGACCCAAAGAGTCCTTTTCCATTAACTACTACATTAAGATGTATGGGGAGACTGCTAATCCCTTTCTTGGATCTCTCCACTTACCCTTGATTTTCATCTAATAATTTTTTTGAATCTTTGGTACAGCTCGACTGAGGACTGAATCCTAATCTCCTTATGTTGAATAACCCAGATACCCTGGAGAGACGTAAAAAAAAAATAGTTGATCACAAGTCTGAATGCGAAGGCCCAAGAGATGATGTCAAAGAAGGTAAAATTGTAGGATGTAAAATCCCTGCGAGTTTGACTCACATTTCAAGACAATGCATATTGGAATGTTGAGATGGAAGAGCGACTACAAGACAAGAGGGTTAGGGTTAGAGCGACCACAAGAGGCGAGCTAAGCAACACGTTCTTCTCCACACATCACCACCCCCACCTACAGCGCCATCATACTTGTGGAAACTGTCATTCGAAAACCTAAAAGGTTATTTTGGAAATAAACAAAATATTTTTATAATCAGCTGTGTGTTTTTATTATCGCCAACGAATGTATAAATCAAGAAATGACGAAGGTTGATTTTTTTAGAAATTAAATAGACTGAAAACACATTTGACGATCGGCCACAGCAAATATATAACACTTACTCATTAACAAACTCTAACCATTATGCTAAATAACTGCTTGCATCGGTTGAAGAATATTTAACTATTTGTATTTTACTTTTTTGCTTACCTCAAAATATAGTTCCAGATCAAGAGTTGTTTTCACAGCACCTGGGCTTGTAAGAAGACAGGAAGAAAGCACCGTGGCCCTCTGGATAGGACAGCCCATACTTGGGAAAGGCGCATCATTTTGTAAAGAACAAACATTTAAATCCTGAAAAAGTAAATAAATAAAATAAATAATTATAATAATATGAGATCAATTAGGGTTTAAGGATTCCAGAAAATGGGAGAAACAAGAGGAACAGCTTTCAGTTGACACTGATCGACCTTGACCTTTGCATATTGCATTCAATAAACAAACAAAACAAAAAATGAGTTGTTTTATGTTGCCAGTAAGATTTACTTTTTTAATATAGAGTGCTCCTCTTTCTTTTTTTTACTTTTTGATAAAACAATTTACGCAAAACTATTTAATGAAATTATTTAAACAAAACTATTTCAACAAAACTTTTTAATAAAACTATTTAAACAAAAATTTTTGATAAACAAACAAGGAATAATTATTTTACATTTTAATAGTTATAAGTTTTAGGCAGGCATACAAACATACATACATACATTTAAACAGACAGGTGAGATTTATATTATAGATTAATTTTTCATAGGCATTTTAATTTTGAAATAAGAAAAACCTTAATTGTTTTTATCACAAGATCGATTGTCGAATCAGAGAAAATTTTATTTTAAAAATTAGCAGGTCCGATCAGCCCGATGGGGAGAAACAATCTAAGGTACGTTTTGAACTTTATTGATGATTTTTCCGGTTTAATTATGGTTTACTTTCTAAAAAACAAATCTGACACTATCCTCACTACTAAGAAATATTTTGCTGATGTTGCCCATACGGTTCAGTAAAATGTATTCGCTCAGGCAATGGGACTGAATTTATTAGTAAAGACTTTGAACTTCTATTAATTAACCACCGTATTAAACACGAGAAATCGGCGCCATACTCCTCCTTCCAAAATGGCACAGCTGAAAGGGCATGGCGAACCCTTTTTGAGATGAAAAGATGCCTACTTATCGAATCAAAATTAGCGCATAGTTTATGGACATACGCTTTAATGGCAGTAGCATATATCAGAAATAGATCGTTCAATAAGAGGCTAGGAAAAATGCTGTATGAAGCGTTTTGCAGTATAAAACCTAAAATGAATAGAATGCATCTATTTGGTTCTGATTGTTTTGCATTTATAGAAAACACTAGTAAACTAAATACTAAAAGCGAAAAAGGTACTTGCATAATATTTGTGTAAAAAGGTTATAGTAAACACAAAACTCTTTTGATATATATTTATCTATGCGTATATATATTTGTTTAAAGAATTTTGCCTACTAAACTTCTCTGTCAGTTTTTGGTCTACAGACATGAAACTTAATATACAGGGTATTTGAACCCATGCAAAACTTTATATTTGGGCTTTAGCTGGGGAAAATCGGTGCAAAAGTGTGAAAATGAAAAAAATGGAATTTGCTAGGTGATGGTTAAACGACGGCATTACAAATATGCATGCGTAACGTAATAGCTATTGGTTCATGTTTTAATTTTTAGCCTTACAGCAAACATGTCTTTATAGCTTAGGCATTAACGTAAAGGGAAAAAGTAAATTGTAAACTAAACATTTTGGTTTCGATTCTGGTGGTGCAGGAGTCTTCTTTTTTTTTTTTTTTTTTAACTTTTTAAATCTTTACTATATATTTGGTCCAATAAAATTAGCAATACACATGAAACAATTGAAATAGCTTAAAATATTTCAATATTGGTATCTATAGAAAGAGCTTAATGAGCTAAAAAAGAATTTTAAAATTTTTTTAAAATCCAATTAAAATTAAGGAAGTTACGACTATTTTTGTGCCTCACTACGTTTGGACATTTTTCCCTCTTTAAGACCATATGCGTTTTGTCACATTTTTTTACACTACTTTTTTCAATAAAAATGTCATATCTTTGTTAAAACACAAGATTAAGCAATGAAATTTACCATATAAGTGTATTTTTGTACAAGGAATTAGAATATGCTACTGAAAATCTCCAGAAATTAATGGTTTCCAAATAATCTGTAGTAAATGAACATAAATATGCTGCAATTCCTTAAAAATACCATGTATCCATTAAAAGAAAAGAAGTTAGAAAACTCAAAGTTGAATTGTAATGTATTATATGTACAAATAACTGAAATCGAAATCTGGGACTGTTTAAAAATGAATATATTGCAATATTTCTTTGGTATTATTGTAGATTAATACCTTCCATTAACTCCCCACTCCAACCACATCTGACCACCTCTCCAAAATATGCGATTTTACCTTTGTAGTCAATTACGTGTGAATACCTTGAAAAACTTTAATGAAAGATAAACAATCATTATTTTAGAATTTAATGTAAAATGATTCCCCATTTTGAGCCACTCTAGCGTTTTAGGGCAGTTAACCATTTTATTTCTATAGGAAATAAATCCTGTGTGCCTTTTTTTTTTTCTAAAAAAAGTATGTGGTTTTAAGAGGGTCTTTGTGCAATTATGAAAGGTGGGGAGGTTGCCACTCTAACTTTGAGTTTATGATAGAGCTAAGGAAAATCATGTGTGAACACCCTGAAGACTTGATAGAAACAAAACAAAAACAAATTTAGAATTTAGAGTGGGGGTTAGTTTCACATAAATTTAATGTAAAATAATTCACCATTTCGAGACCATTCTAGTGTTTTAGGACAGTTGACCAATTTATTTTTTTATGGGTGATGAATGGTGGACTTTTCTTTAAGGAAGGATCTTTTTCTTTTTTTTTTTTTTCTAGACACTTATATGTAGCTTATTTAGTGAGGAGCTTGCCACTTAGACTTAGTGTTATTGTTAGAGCTAAAGAAGGTTTTAGGAGGAAGGGGCTTGCCACTCATACCTAGGGTTAGAGGTAGGATTAAGGGAGTTTTTTTTTTTAAGAGGGCGTTTGACACCCATATTCATGATTAGTGGGTCATAATTATTGGCTTTTGAAAACGTTATGCCTTAGATTTTGGACATCAAATTACTTTTAAATATGTAAACTTATGTAAATGAGGGGTGTAAAACTTAAGAATTACGACAAACAGACAAAAATAAATTTCATTTAAAACAAGTGACGTCACTAACAGAAAGCGTGATGTTTGGAAAACTTATTAAGTACTTTTTGCCCACTTATTTAAATATAAAAAAAAACACTTTTTGCTAAAGCTAACAAATCATTCGCAAATTTTGGATAAATTTGGTTTTTATTTTCAATTACATTTCTTGACCGAGTGACACATTATTTTGTTCCAGTTTTTTTATTTCGCTACCTGGACTTCGGGCCAAGATCAAAGTGTAGTATTTTGATGCTACACTTCACCTTTCTGTCCTCTATCAGTGAAGGAGAAATCCTTTATGACTGAGACAAGTTTTATGTTTGTTTCTATCCAGATTGACCCTTTTTTGGAAAGCTGGATTTTCCTCACATTAAAAACTGTCCTTGTGGGGAGTCAAATAAATAGGAACTTAACTAGAAACTGAGCACCCCCTACAAATATTTAAATATTGATTTTGCTTCTTTTTTTTTTTAAATATAATTGGTAGATTAGTGTCTATTCAATTATAATCTGCTGAAAAAACTTGTAAAAAAGGCGAAAACAAAATATATTGGGGATGGGGGGGAGGTACTGCTCGCACATGTGAAGCAAAAAAATCATATTTCACGTTTTTTTTGTTTTTTTTAAAGAAAACACTTAGTTCACCATTAAAAACTAATGCAATGGATAAAAGTGCACACAAGTTACATATTTACAAAGCTTATTTTCTTGTCTTTTCAACCATATAAATATTTTTAAAATTTGATCAAAAATAACGCCGGACTGGTTGGGATTGCTTTAATTAAATCATTCGTTGAGATCTATGCTGATGACACGACTATTTATGGCAACACATCAAAGGCCGTAAATGGCAACAATCTCTCTCCTCAGATCTTGAGCGCGTGGTTCAGTGGGGGAAGAGGTGGCTGGTTACCTTTAATGCATCTAAGACCAAGCTCCTATCATTACATCATAAACGCTCTGATCCCCATCTGGCATCGATTGAAATGAACGGCTCTCGTCTAGGGGAGGCCCCATGTTTTGATAAGCTTCTGGGTTTGACCTTTACTCCTGATCTGAAATGGAACACATACATCAAGTCTGTGGCTAAGGTCACTGGGAAAATGGTGGGATCCTTCTACCGCTCCGGAAGATATCTCACTAATGATGCAATTCTCTATCTGTATAAAAGCCAAGTACGTCCAAGAATGGAGCACTGCTGCCACATCTGGGCAGGAGCTGCTAAAAACAGTCTATCCTGCCTTGACAGAGTACAAAATAGACTTCGTGGCTTGGTGGGGATGACCTTTTCTCTTCCCTGTAACCTCTCTCCCACAGAAGAGACGTTGCGAGCCTGTCTCTTATTTATCGTTATTTCCATGGCAAGTGCTCATCTGAGCTCCATTCTCTGCCCCCCCACCGCCAATCTTTCACGAAAAACACCTGACTAGCTAAAACCACTGTCAATAATTTTCCCCACTCTTTATCCGTGCCTAAATCAAAACGTAGATTCCATGAACAAAGCTTCTTTCTTAAAACTGCACGGCTGTGGAACTCTCTGCCGCTTGCCTGTCTCCCCCCACCCCCGAATTCAACTTGGATGTCTTCAAGTCCAACACAAACAAATTCCTGATGAACCACCCCCTTAAGTAATGACACCTATCAAATCCCCAATACTAACTATTACTACGATACTATCCCACTGATTAGTGTACACACAATAACCCTTATCCCCGAGTGGCTCCTGGGCCTTGATAAGTGGTGACCCCCCCCCCATGTAAAAAAAAAAAAAAAAAAAAAAATTAACCGAATAGCTTTATTTAACCTAATTATGGTCTGATAATATGAGCTTCAACTAAATATCTAAGAACATTTTGTTTATATTCATATTTTCATTTTTTAAATTTTTAATTCATTCTGGAATAAAAAAACAAAACAAAAAAAGAAACGTTTGTTTACAGTAATACTATCGCTGATAGTAATGCTTCTCGTTTTTAGATACTTCTTTAGAATAGAATGATTTTTTTCCCCCCAGGTATCATGCTTTTAAATTGCTCGGTACCACAAGAGAAAGCAAGTCACATTTTTATTTTTAATGGATAAATGTAATAAAAAGATTGATTTATTTAACAGTGGGTGCCGAAGATATTTTTTTTCAAAATTTTCCAAACTCGTCATGTTGAAGTCTTTTTTTTTTTAACACAGCAAAAAAAAATGAGTTGTCATAGAATTTTGGACACCTGAATCTATTAAAAGTGATATCTTTTCTAGTTAATTACCAAATTTCATGACGAAATTCTTAAGAGAAATGCAGTATGACCATTGAAAAATTAGGGGAAGGGGGTCACTACAAAAATCTTACCAAAAACGCCGCTTTATGATGTTAGCATTTTTATCAGTTTACTTGCTTAAAACTCTTAAAATATATAATGTACATTATTATTTATTAATTCGTTTGAAAGTATATTCATTTTCAAACAAAACAGTGGTATTTTGAGGACTTAAGATGCTTTGGTTTTTAAAATATGACTAGCGAGGGGTACCTGGCGTTGCCCGGGTGTTTGGAGGTGTGTATGGTTTTGGGTAAATCAAAACTCCGGGGGGGGGGGTAAAATAAAAAAAAATGTTTTGGTGGGTAAGTATGAGGATCGAACCCGAACCCTTGAGGCAAAGTTGTAAATTAAAGTGTGAGAAAAAAGAGTGCGACATTAACCATTGAGCCACTGCAAGATGCTAACGGAAACACATTTGAATTTATTTAATTACTTAAATTAGCAGGTGCACGTTTTAATGACTTAATGAGGTCAACTTTTGACTGCATTTCATTTAGTGTGGGAATGCTTTTTTTTTTTTTTTTTTCCCCCAAGACGTTGGGGGTAGGGGGAAACAGCTCCACTTGTCTAAATTGAATAGCAATTGTCTTCTGATATAAGGAAATAATATTTCCACATTGATCAAAGCTGATTGCTTTCGGACATTTCCGGCGATCGAGACTGGAAAAATACCGCCAGAATTAGTGTCGCTTTTATTATAGAAAAAAGCCTAATCCACAAGCGGCGAGCGACAAATGTTGAATATTTATCTTTCTGAAGTCGAGCAAATTAAATAGACAGGCGAGCTCCGTTGTTAACTCGGAGATATGACTTATATGTGATATAAAAAGTTTTAAGAAGTTGTGAACCGACCGACCGCTTCTTTGAAAAAAGCCTTTTGTAGACATACAGAAAAAGCGAACACACATACATACATTTTCGCTTTTATATTTATAGATGATTTTAGCAGAACCCCCTTGAAATTCATAATTATCCAAAGCAATTTATCGTCCGTGTGTATTACTAATATAATAATAAATACAAAATCTGCATTAATCAAAATCTCATATTTAAGCATATTTTACGACTAGACAATGCTGGGCAGCTTGCTAGTATACATATATATTAATAACAACAGAATAATAAATATATATGACATAACGTTGAGACACCGGTTCCCATTATATCACCAAAGTTAAGCAACATTAAGCCTGGTAAGTACTGAAAATGGGTGACCATTTAGAAATTCCAAGTACTATATGGACTCTCTGTTTATCTCGGCATTATTTCCAGTCAGTCTTGGGCATCTCCTTGCCACTTGATCCAAGCAGTGGTGATTCAGGAGAGGTCTGGTTGGTGATTGCGCAAACTTTGATTCACAATTACATGCACAACTACCCTTACAGGGGTGTCCACTGTCTCTTGAGACGAAGGCATCGATCGACTAATAATAACAAAACAAATTGCAAGACAGGTGCTTGGTCTATCTATCTATTTATCTGTATAGCAGTTTCTTCATATCTCTCCTTTTTTTTTTTTACGAAGAAGTCACTGCTTATCAAGGTCTAAAAACCACTCGAGGTTAAGGGTTAATGAGTGTAAGGTGGTCAGTGAGACAACAGCATAATGATTGATAGTGGTGAAAATTGGGCAGAATTTAATTATTTAAGAGGACGGCTCAACAAGAACTTGTTTACATTGGACTTGAAGATGACCATGCCGTAGTCAGCTGGAAAGCAGACCCGTGGTTCAGATCCACAGCCAGTTCTATAAAAGAAACTTTGTTCATGGAATTTGCATTTGTATTTAGGCACAGATAGATAGTGGTGGAAATTGTGACAGTGGTTGTAGCTAGATGAGTGTTTGTTATGAACAATTTTGCCGGGGGGGAGGGGAAACATAGATCTAAGATCAATCTATCATTCTATATTATGTATTTGACACAGTCTCTTCACATCTATGATTATATCTATTATATATATATGTTATTAGTCAACATTTGATTGCGTGGCAGATTACAAATCAATGTGCGAGACGAGACGAACGAGCTGATATAAGCTCCTCCTTTCTTTTTTCTTTCTTCGTCTGACTTCTCCTTTCTTCTTTCCTTTTTACTTCTTAAGTTGGATTGTCACATCGAGATACAGCAAATGCTAAAAACAAATGACTTTAATTGCTACCCACCTTATTGGGATTTGCTTTGTTTGTCGCTCCCAAAAGCAAGAAGTCTTCACAGCAACATGTGAACTCAAAAAATTTTTCCATCCAATAAAAATCGTTTCAAACTCCAAACCTAACAAGCCTGAAATTCAACAAGCCTATAAAACAGTAAACAGTGGCTTGATGAACAAAAATTCAGAGTTCTTCAAGGAACACCTGCTACGTGACACAGCATGCCTTGACTTTCCAAGTCTATCCCAAACAACTGGAATGTGATACGCTAAAATCCCTTAAGCCTGTGTCTCTACATCGCCAGTGAACACATGCCACCCAACAGGTAAAAACACCAAAAGATACACCATCTACACAGGCACCACTCAGTCTAACTATGACTAATTGTAGTTTTTTGTTAAATACAACTAACAGCTTACAAGGTCTTACTGTAAATGTCTTACAAGGAGGAAGCAAAGACTAGAATATAGTTGAGTAATTGAAAAACTAATAAAGTAGAGTAACACCACCAGGATCTTCTCTATGAGAAAGAGATTGCAAAGAACAGAAGAGACCATCCCTCGCACAAGATTAAAAAATCAATTTCGTGCTGTTATGGTAAAAGTGCTCAGAGCAGCACATTTCTCAGATGTACAAGCAGTACTCCATCTTAGGACATACCCCGACTCTTATAGAGGCTGATAATCGCATCAAGTATGTTTATTAATTTGCTAAACCGATTATTGCATACGATGCTGGGTACAGTGATTGTACATCTGGCATCTAAACTCATATGGTTTCATTTGAAATCTGGACGTATGTGGTTTCATTTTGACATCTAGACGTCTGTGGCTTCATTTTGACATCTAGACGTCTGTGGCTTCATTTTGACATCTAGACGTCTGTGGCTTCATTTTGACATCTAGACGTCTGTGGCTTCATTTTGACATCTAGACGTCTGTGGCTTCATTTTGACATCTAGACGTCTGTGGCTTCATTTTGACATCTAGACGTCTGTGGCTTCATTTTGACATCTAGACGTCTGTGGCTTCATTTTGACATCTGGACATCTGTGGTTTCATTTGACATCTAGACATCTGTGGTATCATTTGACATCTGGACGTATGTGGTATCATTTTACATCTGGATGTATGTGGTTTCATTCGACATCTGGACGTATGTGGTTTCATTTGACATCTGGACATATGTGGTTTCATCTGATATGTGAACTCACCACATGGTTGTATCTAGTATTTGGACCCACCATGTGATTCCATCTGGAATATGGACCCACCATGTATTTTATTGGATACATGGGCCCATTACATGATTTCATCGTAGACTTGTCAGCAACCATAGTAACAGATCTGATAAGTATTTTCGATTTTAGATTTGGGTTTAACATTCTAGATGATCAAACCTCAAACCAGATAGAAGTCCGTTGTTTGTAACATGCAATCATTGCTGAACATGACATGCATCACATGTTCTAAATTTACAAATTGACATTTATAACGTTTATATTAAGCGACAATATAAAATATGGGTAACGCTGAATATCATTAATTTTCTTAATTTTGCAAACCATAATCTCCATTTTAGGACATACTTGACTCAAATCAATGAAAGCAGAAAAAGAGAGGGGTCGGATCTACAATTCTTTTTAACAATCAGTGGTTTATTTCTTCTCCCTCGCTGTTGCAGCCATTATAATTCTCTTTTCGTCCTCTTCCCAACTGACAGCAACCTTGCGTGTATGAGATAGATGTCACTATCATGAAACAAAAAAAAAAAAAAGGTCTTTTTATACTGCCACCACAAACCACGATAGGACCTGAATTTACATTTATTTTCTTATTTTTCGTATCAGACGAGTTTCGAGTTCAAATGCCAGCGCTTCTCCACAGAGGGCACACGCCAACCATTG
The DNA here is from genome assembly GCF_053919585.1 of Euprymna scolopes. Taxonomy (NCBI): domain Eukaryota; kingdom Metazoa; phylum Mollusca; class Cephalopoda; order Sepiida; family Sepiolidae; genus Euprymna; species Euprymna scolopes. Next base: position 36,192,766 of record NC_136514.1, read on the forward strand.
GTGCTTACTGCTGTGGTTCTCCACACTGTTATTACAGTGATTGTCAAAGACTACATCTGGTATCTGGACCCACCACGTGTCTTTATCTAGCATCTAGATAAACCATTTTGTAAACCATCATCTCCAGCTAGAGTGATTAGTTGCAGCATAAATTACGAGATCATTTTTCAATCCATTTTATTTTTTTTTTAATTATTTACATTTTCTACATATATCAACTGTATATTTCCAAAATATACTTACCACTTTTTCTTCAGGTTTTAAAGACATGACTAGATAGGGTGGAGACAATATAGGTATAGTTAAGGCCGTGTCTTCGAGATGGGATGTACAGAGACCAGAATCTGTATAAGAGAAACCATTCTCCAATTCTGGCTGCACAAGAATTTCCACCTTGGACATATTATCAAGAGGTTTGGCTGCTAAATCCATTATGTAATTTGAATGTGGTGCCTGTTTCATCAATTCTACACCCAAAGGAATGTCCGTGATAGAATTGTTAAGAAGAGGATTTGGAAGTCTGGGTCCGTCAGATTCCGGATTTGGCACAGGATCTTCAGATTTGGCATCATGTTCTGAAATGGGCCCTTCAGAAGGCAACGTGGAATCTACATCTGTGGTGTCCATTGTATTGGACTTTTCTGTTGTTTTCAAACACTCAAAGATGTGCTCGTTCTTCAAGGCAGGCCATAAACCTTCAATCCACGGTTCTACCGTCAGTTCAAGTCTGAAGAAAAGAAAATTTATTTTCATTCATTCAGGTTTTCAAAAGATAAACAAAAACAAACAAAAACAAGCAAGCGTTTACTATAAAAAAAGCAACAAAAAACATTCACGATTTAAAAAAAATAAACAAATACTTTTTTCTTTGACTCATATTTTTTTTTTTTTTTTTAAATATTTCCCCTAACTTTAAAAAAAAAAAAATCTTACATTTCTGAATTTTTGAGATAACGATTGATTATTAGTATTATTTGGATTCTTCGGACTACTGTTCTCATCTTTAGTGTTATTTTCGCAACGTTTCGGTCAGTGTAACTTCTGAGCTTCTTTTGGTGTATCTTATTGAACTTGGGAATCTTTCTGTTGAACTTGAAAATCTGCACAGAATTTCGAACAGAACCCTTTAACCCATAGGAGTAGCATGCTCTCATTCCGTCAGCCATGACTGGGTAGATTAAATAAAAGGTTCCCCTCGGAATTTCGTACAGAAGTCATATAGTGATAAGTAGTAAGAATATACATCTAAAAAGAAAAGACGGTTTATGGTTCCTAATATTCATAATAGAATTGTCCGAATGGACCCATGGCATAGTGGATAAAATACTTGGTAAAATTCAATTGTAAGTTAAACTCTTCTGAATCCTAAAAATGTGATGCATGTCATATCCTCCTATCATTCAAACATGTTTTGTCTAGCTGTTGTGTTGTATATATAACTGTCTATGTATGTCTATATATATATATATATATATATATATATATATATATATATTAAGTAATGTGATTTATAATTTAAAAATTAAAAAAAAATTTTTTAAATTTAAAAATCAAATTTTAATTAAATTAAAAATCAGTTTCATAAGAAGGAACAACAACAACTGATTTTTAATTTAATTAAAATTTGATTTTTAAATTAAAAAATTTTTTTTTTAATTTTTAAATTATAAATCACATTACTTAATATTGAATTAGCTCTAGGACATTTAACTATCGAGCTTATCATATATCTAAATTACAACGAGCATTTCCTGTATTTTAATTAAACTAGTAATTTCACTATTACATTAAAATACACTTAGCTCTTTAGACTATTATTCTAATCTCCTTTAAATTATATATATATATATATATATATATATATGTGCGTGTGTGTGTGTGTTTGCATATAAGGAATATGTGTTTCTGTAATCAATGTTCATATATCGTCTAGTGGTTAGAATTATAAAACAGTTAATTTTCATTGTATATGGGGTGTCAATCTGTTGCGTGTATATTTAATAGTCTTTCTATGTGCATATACGTGTCTTCACATATTCACCAATACCATCATCCCAGGCTTTACCACCAATCTTTGAGATATAGTCTAGTTTCAGTTCTTTTGTTATGATACAATTATCCCAGACATTACCTCCCCATTTGAGAGGGATGTAGCATAGTATATGTTTGCTTGTTATGATATCATCCTTCCAAACATTACCTCCTTCTTTGAGGGGGTATTTTAGTATATATGTGTTCGTCATATATACTAGCAACCCACTTCTCTGATCGCATACTTTTGCTAATGTGTATAATTATTATTTTTAAATATTATTTCATATCCATAGATATACATGATTCTTCGTTAACAACAATCATCAGTGTGGCTATATTAACTGTTTAACCTTTTATCAGCTAACGTCTAAGTCGATGTGGCCACCTAACAGTCATGGAAAAGAGAAATATGCTGCGTTTATCGTTAAGACAAGTAAGTACATTAAAGAGTATTCCATTTGCATTAATGTGCTATATTTCAGGTTTACATGTAACCATATCTATGTACATCTAGTGTATATAAGGTATACGTGTTTCTGTAATCGATGTTCATGTATCGTCTAGTAGTTAGAATTTTAAGGACAGTTACTTTTCTTTGTATATCGAGTGTTTGTACGTGTTAGTCTGTTACGTGTATATTTAATAGTCTTTCTTTATGTATGTGGGTGTTTTCACATATTCACGACAATAACGAACAGGACTATAAACGAACAGTCTTTAACAATAATGAATAACACGTTTGTCTGCTTGACACTCAACATTGTAACATACCTTATTTATTGTCCCCCTCTCTACTGGCAGCAGGCACCTAAAATGAAGACATCTTTTTCTGAATGGAACACCCAAAATGCCGAGTTATCATTTCCAAATGTTCCATGTCTCAGAATTTGCAGTTCTTAATCTTCTCCCTTATATTTTCCTAATTTGGTTCATAGATGCTTCCATCAGATCACAGTGACAACTCCTGTCCTCTAACTAACCTAATGCCGATATCTCTTGGCTTACGTGTCTCTTACATCAGTCAGAGAGGACAATCGTTATTTACCAAATTCCAAACAAGCTTTGTTTATGATTCTCCTCTATTCATGAAATTTTTCCCTAAGACAAAATTCCCCAGTTAAATATCTAACATAAAAATTTTAACTAACATTCTTTTCTTTTAACATATTTTTCTGAATATCTTTCTAACCTAAATAATTCAACAATTACTCAGAATAATCGTTCTGAGCCCTGGAAAGGCCTAGCACAACATAACACAGATACTACGTTGTAATCATAGCCAAAGGGCAACCACATAATATAACCGCCTTATCTCTTTAACTAGACGACTAAAGTATTCACTCATGAGAAACACAAGAAGACTTTGGTTGTATAAGAAAGGAAACATGACAAATAGCAGATACAGGAAGTAAACTAAAACCCTAAAATATCAGACAGGTCTACATACTTGCAAAATTTCCTTATTTTTCAATATGTTAATTTTGTCTTATTTTACGTATAAATCAAAAGAAAATCAGCAAAAAAATACCTAACCGAACTGACATTTTATTAATTTTGCCCAAAATTGTCAATTCTGATCAAAACAATAGTTATTCTTAACATTTAATTGTCCATCCAACATATCTCTCAACAGTATATATGTATATATCTGAAGCGATAAATACTAGTGGAATAATGGATGGTTCTCGTTTAGAGTCAACGTTATCAGTATAAGCACTATAATTAGTTTAACATTTCTAATTGCCAATTAAATACAATATTTAATTAGTCGGACATTAATTCCACACACTTGGCCTAGGGGTTGAATCTTACTGTGCTAGCTACATTGATGAGACACTTATCTATAATGGTGGTCTGGTGGCCTCCAGTGTCCTGCTCAAGCGGTCATGTCACATTATTAAGCATATGCAATGAATCTTTTACAACAGACAGAAAGCCGCCGCTTGAGAGATGAGAAAGTAATGTCCTCTAGAAATTCAAAATAGTAACCTGTGTTCAATACCAATGTGACATATAAAAAAGACCAAATTCATGTAGGCTCCATCCTAATTGTGAGTGAGCTGACTATATCTTCAACCTCTGCCAAGGTCTCCGACATTGTTGATGCTTTAAGCTATAGGTTCTCAATAGAGGTGAAATTCACTGCCACGGATGAAGTTTGAGTTCTCAGGGGATGAATTTTTAACCCATTTATAGTTTTAACTTTTTCCTGTTTTTATTTACAGAATTCGGAGCCCATTATAAGTTTAAAAAAAAAGAAAATACAATCATTCATATATTGAATATGGATTGACATCCAACATCATAAATGGAGAAGAAAGGCCCTGGTGTGTTATTTGCAGAAAAGTTTTGACAAATGATTCTATGAAACCAGCAAAGATGAAGCAACATTTGCGAAATGTTCATCCTCATCACCAAGACAAGAACAAAAATTTTTTGAATGCCATAGGAATGCTCTCAAAAAGGTGAAGCTGTTTTGAACAGAAGATTTTAAAGAAGAAAACCAAAAAGTTACTGAAACTTTGTATGTCGTAACACTTGAAATAGCAAAGCAATGCCCTTTTTGAGACAGGCAATCTTGGAAATAACGAGAATGGGGTGGGTGATAAATGGTGAAAGGGGTGCATGGGCCAAACAAGGTTGAGAACCTCTGCTTTAAGCCAAATCTCAGATCCCTTTTTAGAGTCCCAAAAGAGAAACACTCATGGAGAATGTAATGACGCAGTAAGTCGCACTTTGAACTGAGCGAACCAATCTTTATAAAATGGCTGAATGGGAAAACATTACACACAACGTTTTAGAATTTTTGAGCTGAAGATAATTTTAATGATTCAGATTACTGTTCTCATCTTCGATGTTATTCTCACATTGTTTTGGTTGATGTAATCTCCAGCCTTCTTCAGATGCATCTTGTAACGGATAGACACAAACGAAAGCAAATTAAGATACGATGGGGAAATAAGCTTTGCAACTTCACCTTTTATTATTACTATATACGAGGGTAAATCAAAAAGTTTTAAGACAAGTGATATAAATTCAATCTAAATGAAAATAGAGCAACAAAACAAGGTTTAATTACACTACTGATTACTTAACAAATTTGACAAGTTACAGCATTCTAAATCTTTTATTCTTTTTTTTCAGATAATATTTTATAATATTAACTTTTTGACAGTCCAAAATGAGCCAATTTGAACATCGTGCAAGCATTAAATTTCTAACAAAACTGGAATGGAAACCGACGGAAATCATTAAAGCTCTACAAAATGTTTATGGAGACTCGTCACCTTCTAGAGCTGTTGTTTATCGTTGGATCAGACGATTCAAGGATGGTAGGAATGATCTTCAAGATGACCAAAGAGAAGGTAGGCCTTCAACATCAAAAAATGCTCAAAACATCGAGCTTGTCAGGAATCTTGTTGAAGAAGATCGGAGAATAGCGGTGAATGAGATTGCTAAGGAGCTTGACATTTCATTTGGGTCAACCTTTTCAATTCTGAAAGAAGATCTTGGTCTGAGTAAGCTTTCTGCTCGTTGGGTGCCTAAAGCGTTGCAGCAGAATCAGTTGAATCTGAGATCAGATCTTTCATTGGCCCTTCTGACTAGAATTGAAGCAAATGAGGCAAACTTTTTTGAACGGGTCATAACCGGTGATGAAACATGGATTTACCTGTACGATCCTGAAAGCAAAGTTCAGTCTAAACAATGGTTACCAAGAGGATCAGCAGGCCCTATCAAGTTCAAAGCAGAAAGGTCAGCTCAAAAAATAATGGCAACTGTTTTTTGGGATAAAGATGGAATCGTTTTATTAGATTTTCTTGAAAGACAGAAAACTATCACCGCAAGCTATTACGAAGGAGAAAGCTGAAGACTTCATTGGCTAAGAAACGACGAGGAAAGCTCCATCGTCAAATTCTGTTCCATCATGACAACGCTCCAGCACACACGGCCAAGACTGTAAGAACAATTTTATGTGAGTTTCGCTGGGAAATCCTTTCACACCCTCCCTATAGTCCTGATTTAGCGCCTAGTGATTTCTTCCTATTTCCAAAACTGAAGGAACATTTGAAAGGAATAAGATTTCAATCCATAAATGAAGCAAAGAAAGAGGTTGTGACCTGGTTCACTAGACAAGTTCCAGAATTTTATGAAGAAGAAATTTATTGATGGAAACATCGCTTACAGAAGTGTATTGAGTTAGGCGGATCGTATGTAGAAAAATAAAGTTTTCAACTTCCATAAATAAAGTTTTTCTTCAATTTGTCTCAGAACTTTTTGATTTACCCTCGTATATATGTATATTTTAATACTTCCAACATGACATTGTGTTCTTACTTGCATCAGTATGGATGTTCTGCATTGTATGATATTTCAGGGAAATATCCCTTCCTCAAATTGAACCCTTTATTTAATTTGATGTGGATTGTTCTTGTTTTGTCAGTCATGACTGGATATGCATCTTATATAATTCTTAATTATATTCTATAGTATGGCCCGAAACTCCAACGTCCAAAAAACTTTCATTTAGAACTGATTATCACTTACCACTTTATCCATTACGCCATGGGTCTATATTTGTATCATTTGGATTATTCAGACTACTACTTTGAGTTTTATTTTCACAACATTTCAGGCAATATAACCTCTGACCTTCTTCAGCTATATCTTGTCAAATCTTTCTGTTGAACTTGGGAATATGCACAGAGTTTTATATGGCACCCTTTTATTTAATCCATAGGGATAACATAATGCTATTTGGTCAGCCATGACTGAGTAGAAGTTTTAAATAATTTGCTCACACTGTGGATTGAAACTTCAATTTCCAGAAAAACTGAGTTTCACCTAGTATGTTATCCATTACGTCATGGGTCCTTGTGAAGAAGGTTGGAGGTTACATTGGCCAAAACATTGTGAAAGATGAGAAGAGTAGACTGAACATTAATTCAAATAATACAAATCCAATCCTAGTCTAAAAACAATTCAGAAACACAAGTCTGTTTTAAGCCATCTGAACCAGTCGAGTTCTTCATAAATTGAAATCTTGATGAAACAAGGTTCAGACCTCCCACTGAACAATTTGTGAGACAACATCAATCTACCCTGGGTAAAATGTTGAAATGGTCACATGACAACAGCAATCATATGGAACATTGGGCACAAGCTTCAGTGATAAAAACTAGAGGTCATTCAGAGTCTTACACTCATGGTTGTCTTCAAGTCCAACGTAAACAAGTTCTTGACAAGCTGTTCCACTTAAGTTAACAAATTTACCAAATTTCCATTACTAACGATTACTATATTGTCCAATTGACTACTGTACACTCTTTAACCTTAAGTGGCCTCTGGGCCTTGATAAGTGGTGATGCCTCTAAAAAAAAAAAAAAAAAAAAAAAAAAAAAACACTCCATTAAACCTACTACGATTTCAAGAGACGTTTTAGAGATTAAGGGAAATAACTCGTTCTAGATTAATGTTGGCTTATCTTCCCTTGGTTGCTGTGGTGTCAGTTGTATAATGACAACAATAAAATATTGTTTGCTTCTACAGGCATTTTCTTTGAATTTTGGTTCATCGGAATTATTTACTTAGTACCATGCAGGTATAACAAGTAAATTAAGACTATGGTCGCAGTTGCAATAATAATAATTATAATAATTTTTTTTATTACATTTTCACCCCAAACAAAGCACAGTGCCACTTTGATATAGAGGACTACTATCAGGGACATGAGTTGCAGGGATGCTATGTAGGGAGTTGAGCAGCTAGATGTCTGTTCACATTACACTTGAACTTTTGCATGTCAGTACAGTTGAGGAAGCAGGAACACAGAAGGGAATTTCAGAGTCTAGCAGTTCTAGCCGCTAAGTCACTCAGAGGAAACGGTACTGAATAAAGGTCTCAACTTCGCAACAACCACCAAATGCATTCCATACCTAGATATAATAACTCATATTGAGGAGGTAGCCTTCAGAGTCCCCACGAGCCAAGGCAATGAAATAAGATGGAAAGTGAGACAAGTACTGGAGAAAGCCAAGCCACCCAAATCAAACATCACATGGGAAGATAAGCTGGCTATACGATCCCTACAGAGTGACAGCAGTATAATAATACTAGCAGATAAAAGTAACGCCACTGTGGTAATGTGTGTGTGTGTGCGTGTGTATATATATATGTATGTACATATGTATGCATGTGTATATATATATATATATATATGTATGTACATATGTATGCATGTATATATATATATATATATATGTATGTACATATGTATGCATGTGTATATATATATATGTATGTACATATGTATGCATGTGTGTGTATATATATATATATATATATATATGTATGTATGCATATATATATATATATATATATATATGTATGTACATATGTATGCATATATATATATATATATATATGTATGTACATATGTATGCATATATATATATATATATATGTACATATGTATGCATATATATATGTATGCATATATATATATATATATATATATATATATGTATGTACATATGTATGCATGTATATATGTATATATATTTTGGATTCATTCAGCCTTGACAGACGTGTTTTTAAATATTCTCTCCAGTACTTTTCTTTTAATGATTTGAAATTCATTCTATTTGCGCTTTTTTCCAAGGAACTCTGCCTTTTGGATTATTTTGAACCATTAGGAATTTACCCATTGGATTGAAATTTTAAATTCGACCGTTTTGGATTTTACCATTTTTGGATTTTTACCCTTCACCGGACTGTCCATTCATGTGAAATCTTTTTATTATTTTTCTTTTGCCTCCTGTTCCCCTTACCTCACCCTTTTTTTTAACCAAGTAAGATCTGTGACTTACTTGTAGTTTCATTAAATACTTTTATATGCAAAATCCGATCCTGCATTTTGCCAATTCCTGCCCTCTGATGAGAAGGAGAGTATTTCTTCGAAACTCCGCGGATTAAGGACTATCAACTTATCTTGTGTTTCCTTTTTTAAAATTAAATATGTTTTTAACTCTTTTTCAAGATGTCTTTTAACATGTTTTATTAATCATTTGTTCATATATATATATATATATATATATATATATATATGTATGTACATATGTATGCATATATATATATATATATATATATATATATATATATATATATATATATAGAGAGAGAGAGAGAGAGAGAGAGAGAGAGACATGTCGGAATACTCTAAAAAAATGGCAAACCTAATTGCAGATGTAGCTACGGTAAAATAAAGAAGGACCCAACTCTGAAAACTGAGAGGGAGCTGTCACAGATCCTAACTAAGAACAAAGAGAGCATCGCACCAGCGAAGTATAGACAGCTAGTCCAGCATTACAGTAAGCTACCACACATGTACGGTCTCCCCAAAATACACAAAGACGGTATTCCACTAAGACCTATAGTGAGCTGCCGAGGCTCAGCATTACATCCACTGAGGCGCTACCTTGTGGATATAATAAACACATTGGAAGGCAAGTCAGCAACACATGTTAAGAATTCAGCCCACTTCACAGAACTGATCAAGGATGCACTTATCGGTTCGCACCAAATGGTTAGCCTTGACGTAGTCAGTCTGTTTACCAAAGTCCCAACAAGTGAGGCACTAACTGTAATTAGGGACAAACTAGCTGCAGACCCTGCCATACAAGAGCGCACGTGTGTACCATTGCCAAACATAATGGAAATGCTGACCTTCTGCATGGAATCATCCTACTTCAGAATGGGTACTGAAATATATCGACAAGAAGAAGGTCTGGCTATGGGTTCGCCATTGTCACCGGTAATGGCGAATATATACATGGAATACTTCGAAGACATGGCATTAGGTTCAGCTCCCTTAAAGCCAACAATGTGGCTCAGATACGTTGATGACACCTTCATACTCTGGCCTCCTCAGGAAGATGTCCAGATACTACTGGATCATGTGAACACAATACAACCATCCATACAGTTCACAATGGAGAAGGAAACAAATAATCAACTGGCCTTCCTGGATATACTCCTAACACACACAGAGTGTGGGTTCAAGACATCTGTGTATCGCAAGCCCACCTTCACCAGACAATATCTAAACTTCAACTCCCATCACCGATACAGTGTCAAATATGGAATCGCACGCTGTCTACAACACCGAGCACAGACAATAAGTAACGACCCTCATACATACCAACAAGAAATGACTAGGCTAAGAGATACCCTTCGACGAAACAACTACCCTGATAGAGGAAACAATAGGGTAAGGGAAGAAAGTGAGTCACAAAAACTTCCAACAGTCTGCCTACCATACATACAAGGCGTCTCCGAAAGAATTCAAAAGATATGTGTTCCTTACATCATCAGAAAAAGGGAGTCAATTCTAAGAAGACACCTAGTCAAAATAAAGCCACCAATGGAGGAGAACCAGACCAAGAACTGCATATATTCCATCCCATGCAGCTGCAGCAAGGTTTACAAGGGCGAAACATGCTGCCCTCCTAAAGTAAGGCTGGAGAAACATCGAAAAGCAGTGACTAGAGGGGAGACGAAAAAGTCGGGTATAGCCTACCATGCATGGAAGGAAAAGGGTGACCATCGCCCTCTCTGGGATGAAGTTAAAATAATAAACAGTGAGCCCCACTGGAAAGTTCAAAAACTCACAGAAACAGCACATGCTAGGACATAACAGCCTCCTGAGCAAACCGAGTATAGAACTGAACACAATTTGGGAACCTCTAATCATAAGAGAGAACCTAGAATAACAGGTTTAACAGTCCCCAAAATTGATACATCATCGTCCTAGTGACACATGGCCGAGGCGACTAAGATGTTGGAACAGGCATTGCAAGTCTCCAAGGTGCTGATTTCAATCCTGAGCAAAAGCAGTGGCAGTGACAACACAATGGCAGCGACAGCGATAGACGCAGCAGCAACAGCATTAAGCGGCAGCAGCAGGGACGGCCTGAATGGAACAAGAACATGGTACCCCCATAACAATAAAGGGTTGGGTTCGAAATTCCAAAAAAAAAAAACAGTTCCTGAGTTCGAGATACTCCTGAAGAAGGCTGAAGGATGATACGGCCGAAACGTAGTGAAAAAAGCACCAAAGATGAGGAAGTGAGTCTGAAAAACGAAATCCATAATGAAATCACCTCATCCCAGAACTATAGACAACATAACTTGTTTATGATTTTACAAAGATTTTTAACAAAAAAGATAAAAGTGGCACACAGAACTGGAAAAATAATTGTTTTATTGGAGAGAATTTACTTATTATGGTGAGACAGAGACAGCATAACTAAAATTATTTTCATTCTTAACTTATTTACATACCCCTCCGACAAACTCGCTTAGTAACAAAATCACGCCCCTTCACTCTTGAGGTCACTAAATGCCAGAAAGCCTTTTACTCTAATAGTTTCTTCTCTCAAACAGTTAGACTTTGGAATTCCATTTCTGCTACCTGCTTCCCTGACTGTACTGATATGCAGAAGTTTAAATGTAACATAAACCAACATCTTGTTCATCTTCCCTAATCATGGCACCAAATAGTAACCCCTAAGTGGTGATGGGCTTTGTTTGTGGTGAATGTGAGTAAAAAAATTAAAAAGTGCTGAGTAAAAATTTTCTTCAATCCTTTTTCTTTTTATAAAGATTTCACCACTTATCAAGGCCCGGAGGCCACTCAAGGATAAGGATTAATGAGTTTACAGTAGTTAATGGGACAATATCGTAGTAATTGTGAGTTGGTAAATTGGATTACTTAAGGGGACGGCTCATCAAGAAATTGTTTACGTTGGATTGTAGTCGGCTGGAAAGCAGGCAAATGGAAGAGAGTTCCACAGGTGTGCAATTCTAAGAAAGAAACTTTGTTCATGGAATTTAGGTTTAGGCACAGATAAAGAGTGGGGGAAATTATTGACAGTGGTTTCAGCTAGATAAGTGTTTTTTGTGAAAGTCAGGACTGGAGGAACATAGATTGGAGCTCAGACGAGCACTTGCCATGAAAATACTGATAAAGTAGATACAGGCTCGCAAGGTCTCTTCTGTGGGAAAGAGGTTGCAGGGAAGAGAAAAGGGCATCCCCTACTAGACTACAAAGTTTATTTTGAACTTTGTCAAAGCAGCATAAGGTGCTTCTGGTAGCTCTTGCAACAGTACTCCATCCTTGGACGTACTTGGCTCTTATACAGGTAGAGAATTTCATCAGCAGTGAGATATCTATTGAAACGGTAGAAGCATCCCACCATTTTTCCAGCAACATTAGCAACAGATTTGATGTACGTGTTCCATTTCAGGTCAGGAGTAAAAGGTCAGACCCAGAAACTTGTCAAAACATGGAGCCTCCCCAAGACGAGAGCCATTCATTTCAATCCTAAGCAAATTACTTAGGATTTCTATCTAAATTCTATGCCGACTCCTTAGTTCAACAGGATATACTCGAAGAAGATCAGAGATTACATTGATTGAAACATTGTAAAACTAACACTCAAGATAAGAACAGTAGTCTGAAGAATCAAAACAACACGGAAAAAAAATTTGTTTGTTTACAGCGCAAAAACGCACAACCTTTTTACGATTCTCCAAAGAGGTTCTGATTTTTAGTGAAAAAGAAAACAAAAACAGCAAAGCAATTTTTCACGCCTTAATTTGTCATAAATAATTAAATAATAAATAGTAAAACTGTTTTATGACATATTTAAATGTAAACTGCAATTTCATGTTGCTTACCCGACGGCATCATCAGCCCAGGCACAAGGATAAAATGCCTGAGCACCAAGTTCTGTAAATTGTTGATCAAATAGTTTGCCTCCGTTACAAAAGTTGGTATAGTTTGTATCTCCTAACCCTGTTGGGAAATAAAAACATAGATAAAAGTAAAAGGAGTGATGTAGTTTGCTTGAAGTATTGCGTATATTGTATAAAAATATTTGAATATTAATATTTATTATTTGATAATCAATGCCTTCGTTGTCTCGAAAGACAGTGGATACTCTCTGTAACGACAGCTGTGCGTGTAATTGTAAGGCAAGGGTTACACAATCCTCACCCACATCTGTTATGTAATGGATGGCTGGGACCATCCAATACATAACTGTGAAAATAAAAAACTTCTTAAAAAAAAAATAATAAAAGATTTTAAAGGTGGACATCGAATAATCGATTGTCCACCAGTCGAAGCGAAAAAAATAATTATGTCATAAACAGAGAAATTGGACGACGATTTTTTTTGTTTACAAAAATGAAAGTTTGTGGGGAGACACATTTTTGGCTGAAACATGACATTCCTTGCACTATAATGGAGGAGTTGGAATGTCATGTGAGGTTGGCGACGCACGTGTATAAACAAATTCAATAGTCGGTCAGCTGAAGAGAAATGGGTTACAATGTCTCTGAGTCAGATGCAGCAATGCATTTGTCAACAAAACTGAAAACGTGACCGGGAAATGCGTGATCCATTATCGATAACAGAGTTGATCGACCAGGGGAATGGAAAAATACCGAGCAAAAACTCATGCCAATATAAGGACGTGATTTTTGGAGTCCAGGAGAAGAAGAAAAAGAGAAAGGAGCGGAGAAGGAGTTGGTCTGAGGACCACAGAAGACGTGCGTTGTCGAGAGCATAACGTCTTTCCCCCGCCTCTCCATCACTGAATGACAGAGAAGTAAGCCGCACCGTTAAACTGAACTGTTAAAAATCATTATGTACAGAATGAGAAAAATATTTCTAACACAAAATATATTTTTATACAAAAAGCCAGCGTGTCTTACGTCTTAATTGGGGTGCTGAGTTACGTCTGATTTTTGTGTGCATGTTAATTTTGTTTCAGCTGGCAACGTTGTTATAAGCGGTTGACAGCTGACGGCAAGTAAGAGGAAAAAATGCACGGTCAAGGGGGAAATAACTCTGCTGTCTTGGCAGTTGCCATGACAACCAAAGTCCTAAACAAACTAGACGACCAATAAAAGTCGGAGCGGGGAACTTACTAACTACAACCGTTCCCAACCTGGGGTCCTGCGCAACGTAACACATCTCTCCTGAATCAGCACTGCTCGAGTCCAGTGGCAAAGAGAAGTGGAAACAATGCCGAGATAAGCAGGGAGCACATACAGCACCTGGAATTCCAAATGGTCACCCATTATAATACTGACCAGGCTAAATGTTGCTTAACTTTGGTAATCTGATGAGAACCAGTGTGCTAATGTGATTATGCCGTATATTTATTATTATTAATTATATTTTTATTAGTGATGGGACGATTTCAATAATTTTCCTGATTCTGGTACAATTACCAATTCGATTCGAAATTCCCGATTCCGATCCAACTATCGATTCTTTTTAAATCTCTGTATATTTAGTTAACGAATAGTTGCTGTTGATTTTAAATTTTTGGATTATTTGGAAAACTAATTTAATATGTGTGTATATTTTTGCAAATGTAAAAATACACTGGTGGGGTGGGGGTGAGGAAATCTATAAATGGGAGTTATTTATTATTTAATATTAACGCAATATTTTTCATTTGTAAAAGATAAAAATACATATAACATACAAACTCACGAGAAATATAACATAGGATATAACAAGGTTTTCATAAATTGTAAAATACATTCGAATGTGTTTAGGTTCTCCTCAGTGATGATTGCTGTCTTCATTTCCGATTTTGGGGTTCTTACTCATCAGATTGACTCAGACAGCTACCCCTGAGCTGTTATCCGATCCTACAGGTCGCCACCTTGTAAAGATTTGTGCTACTGTTCACTTTGCAGAATTTATAATTCCCGCTCATTCTTCCTATTTGCGAGTAAGCCAATGAAAACGAAAGCGTGTTTTAAAAAGAAAAAACAATTAAATATAATAAAATTGCTATGTTCTTATCGAGTCGATCCATTTATTGGGTTGTTTTAATCTAATCAAATTAATTCAAAAAAAAAAAAATAAAAATAAATAAATAAATATAATAAAATTGCTATGTTCTTATCGAGTCGATCCATTTATTGGGTTGTTTTAATCTAATCAAATTAATTTAAAAAAAAAAAAAAAAAACACCCGCCCCCGTCATCCATTTCTTTTTCTTAAATACGTGACAAGTGCAATAGATAATACTTATTTCTATTTAATTTTTTTGTTGCTACAAATGCTGTAGATGTGAGTCAGTTCCTCTTTCATCAATGCTCAATGGCTGGCCCAAGTTGGGCTCTCTCAAAGCTTTAGTTCTACTTCCAAAGATGAGAATGTTTAAATTATTGTTTGTGTTTTTTCGCTTTTTTGTATAAACAAGATAAGCGACCCCTTTTTATTCTGCGTGTCGGCTTGCCAGTATTTCCTTTTCGGTTTTATTCTCATGTATATAATGTCTTCTGTGCTGCGCAGGATAGTGGCTCATTTGATGTTTTGCTCTACTTTTTAAATCAGAAATAAAGGTAGAAAAACAGCAGCACCCTTTTTTTAAACAACAATACATTTGAATGCGTTTGGGTGCTCCTCAGTAATGATTGCTGTTTTCATTTCCAATTTCGGGGTTATTACTCATCAGATTGACTCGGACAGCTACTCCCGACCTGTTATCTGATCCTACAGATCAGCATCTTGTAAGAATGTGGCTACTATTCTAATTGCAGAATTTATAATTCTCGCTCACTCTTCCTATTTGCGAGTCAACGAATGAAAAGGAAGTGGGTTTAAAAAAAAAAAAAAAAAAAACGTAATTAAATTTAATAAAATTGCTATTTTCTTATCGAGCTGATTCATTTATTGAATTGTTTAATCCAACAAAATTAATTTAAAAAAGTAAAAAAAAAAAAAAAAAGAAACCCCAAAAAACACCCACCTTTGTCATCCATTTGTTTTTCTTAAACAATGAGTGACAAGGGCAGGTCTTCTATTCTATCCTTGACTAATTGGGTCATTAATCATATCTAGTTTCGCTTAAATGATTAATTTGAAAAGATCGTATTACTAGTTAAAACTTTAATCTCGTCTGACAATAGAATTTTTATGAAATTCCATAAAAATATGACAAATACGTGTGGAAAGGATGGGTTTTATTTAAATTATTAATGCTATCGTATGGGACTGATATTTTCACTTAAAGTTAAACTATAACAAGACTATCATAAATAACGGATGGAGTTTTAATTACTAAAGTTAAAATACATAACCAAAACTTTCAGTCAAAGATTTCAACTAAATTTGAGAATTTCCTTGCCTTTGTTTGGAGTGAAGATTGAATTAAAAAAAAGAAGCTATCTCTCATCTGGCACTTAAGGTAAACCAACAATTTGCAGCTACTTCCGCTACAGACCCATTTGAACTAAATAACTTCTAATTAAAACAATGAGCCACGATTTTCAATTCTACATATTTTCAATTCTATATATTGCACTGATCACAACTGCTAGTGTGTCTTACGTGGGGCTCATTATCTTGTAACGGGTAGTTCCTATTTACTTGTCTGTCTATGTTGTCAAAGTTAGACACAAGGTCAATTTTTTAGACTTGTCTGTCTATGTTGTCAAAGTTAGACACAAGGTCAATTTTTTAGACTTGTCTGTCTATGTTGTCAAAGTTAGACACAAGGTCAATTTTTTAGACTTGTCTGTCTATGTTGTCAAAGTTAGACACAAGGTCAATTTTTTAGACTTGTCTGTCTATGTTGTCAAAGTTAGACACAAGGTCAATTTTTTAGACTTGTCTGTCTATGTTGTCAAAGTTAGACACAAGGTCAATTTTTTAGACTTGTCTGTCTATGTTGTCAAAGTTAGACACAAGGTCAATTTTTAAGGTGGAGAAAATCCAACTGTTCCAAAAGAGGCATCCTCAATTGGGACAAAAATTTAAATTGCTTCAGTCTATAAGGATTTCTCCTTCATTGACCAAGGACAGAAAAAATGAAATACAGTATCAGAACTAGTGTTGGGACAATTAATTGGAATTGGAAAAATCACAACTTTTAGGAGTATCGGAATCAGAAAAAATTTGTGACTATTTTCTGATGCCAAAAACGATTCTTTTGTCTTTCTTTGATTTTGTTTAAAGCAAAATCTTTCACTGCTGGTAGTAATAATAAAATAGTAAATATTTATTGATTTTAAACTGTCACAAAAATTAAAATCAATAGATTATCCCACACAAGTGTATCTTTACGCTTGAAAAAATATCTGCACATTTAACAGGTGTTTTTACGGTAATTGGGAAAAAAATAACAACTCTAGTTAAATTTTTAGCGATTTATAAAAAAAAAAAAAAAAAAAAAAATCGAGATCGGTAATTGTATCAAAATCAAAAATTTAGTAAGAAATCAGTAATTGTATTGAAATTGGGGGAAAATATTGGAATCGTCCCATCACTAATCAAAACAGATACTACACTTTGCTCCTAACCAAAAGGTCAACATAATGACAGAAGAATTCTTGAATATTTTTCTTTTTGAGAAATTTAAGGAAGATTTGCTCACCTAGAATCGAATACCTTAAATGCTGCAAGCGAGGACCTGTCCGTGGAATTTTCCTTAATTTTTTCCAGAATTTTAGGGCAGTGTTTGGAACTTCGCCATCCCCAGTTGTTGAGACAACCAGCACGACGTGACTTTCGTTCTCGATGTTAAACTGAAAATTTTCAAATTATTTTAGAATCAATAAATGTACAAAAGATGTTTTGTATACTCCTAAAGAAAATAAGCATGAAAATATTTGAATCTGTGGTTGTTTTAACGAGTGATACTGCATCCCAGGAGGTGGCGGGAAGAGCTAAGCAGGAGAGCAAGGAAAAACTTAATTTTTTTAAAAACATTTTGGATTCTTGTCCAGATTTCCTTCACTTTAGTTCTAGTTGCAAGCCTGAGTGATAGAGATATTTTTAAACTATTTTTTTTTTTTTTTAGGAATGAAGCCCCACTACTGTTAAGCGACAAGTGACCATTTATTTGTTGTGCGTTGTAAAGACAGTTTAAGATTTGAAATAAAATAGCTTAAAAACAGTTTCACCATATTAAAAGCATACAGATCGGTAGATAATTTAATTCTACTGAGTTTGGTATAGAACATTTGTTTGCTTGTTTTTGTCTTTTTTCTTTTTTTTTTTTTAATGATTTCTCTACTTTTAACCATTTTGCACTTTCACCATTTATTTTTATTCTTCTACTCACCTCAGATGATGACCCCTGGAACCACCGAGGAAAGAAACATCAAAGTTTTGTGTTTTCTTTGGTTGTCTTTCTTTTCTTTTTTTTTTTTGAACTCTTTTAATGATAAGTATTAATTATCTGTAATATGATTTAGGTTTGCCATATCGGGTTTCAGTTCTGTGCCTCTTGTTTATGGTTTGAATAGTAAGGCAGACTAGACTCTCGAGTCTTAAATGTTGCAATCAATCCATATTTTAAATATTCAGGGGCGATAACTCTTAGATATTTCACTGAGTTATCTCCCGTATCTGCTGTTTTGATTTAGCATGTGTTAATTTTGAAAACTATATTTTAATGAATATATTCTTTTTTCTTTTTCTACCAGTTAGTAAAAAAATAAATATATATAAAAGAAATTACATGAAACTTAAAAAAAAAGCATCTCGTTAATTGAAAGTAGGGACGACAGCTATTTAGGAGAATATGTGTTTTAACAGTTACGGTTTATCAGTAGTTTCTCAGTTTCATAAATCACATTTTTTAGAACTTACATTTGGTTAATGGATTTAATATAAACTTGCCGCCTTTTTTATTATAAATGTATTCGAAATGTTATCTCTTAGTATTTTGTTTGATAATGTTTTATTTTTATTTTTACTTTTAAATAAAACCTAAAGACGAAAGTTTCCAATATAAAACATGGTGACACCTAAAGAAGGTTAAAGGTTATATCGACTGAAACATACAAATGACACTCAAGATGAGAACAGTAGTCTGATGAACCCAAATAAAATGAACATATTTTTCTTTATCTAAAAAACTCAGAACTATAAAATCTATTTTCTTTTTTTAATATAACTCTTTTGTTAATGAACATAAATTATCGTTGTGTCAGGCACGGATTCTGTTGAGATTACTAAATACCCCCAATGTAATGTGAACAGATATCTTGCTGCTCAACCTCCTACTTAGTATCCCAGCAAATTATGTTATGTTCCAAAAAGTAGCCCCCCACTCTCCATCTAAATTGCACTCTGCATTGTTTAGGGTGAAAAAATAAATAAAAATGTTTTTGTTGATTAATATAAAATTATTGTTGTATTGGATGTGGGTTCTGCCGAGGCTACAACATTTTCACTAATATCCTCAGGAATATCCTGATATCCATATATCCTATCAACTATGGACTAGTGTGGTAGACTGCACTCTCAAACATAGTAAATAAAACATTTTAAATAACACTAGCTTTTCTTATTATTATCCTCGTATTGTTTCCAGTTGCCCTGGACTTCTTGTTACTGCACACTAGCAAATTTAATTCAGAAATGTACTCTCGGATTGCACAACCATCTGTTTTGCTATAGTTTCCATGTGAAAACAACCTAACAAAACATATCCATTGTCTTTCAAGACTGAAATGATACCTCTAATCTGCTGTAAAAATTAAGTGTAGATATGATAATGGGGAAATGGGGTTTGACATACAACACATTAGAACTCTGATATGGAGAAAGTAAGTTTCCAGACTTTTTTTGTACAGGCATTTAAATGTCATAGACACATGAAAATTCAGTATGTTACTGCTATACATCTTATGAGACGACTAACCATTTTTTTATGATTTCACGTTCAAATGAACAGCTATAGCAGGAATTGGAATACACCCTACTAAAGCCTGACTGTCACAGCTGGTGAATTTCAATAATGTAGTCTGGACGTGAGGATACTTTACAAGAACGATATGCAATAAAATTATGTTTCAACTTGGAAAAATGCTACAGGAACGTATAGAATGCTTCAGACTGCTTTTGGACCATCTTGCATGAATCGAACATCAATTTTTGAGTGGCTTAAGAGATTCAAAGGTATGGAGTCCGTGAAGGATGATGAGAGGGGTAAGAGGAGTAAGGAAGTCAGAACACCAAAGTTGATTGGCCAAATAAAGAATATCGTGGATAAGAACCGTCATGTGTCTATAGAGACAATAAGTGTACAATCTGATGTCAGTGTGGGAACTGTACACAAAATTATTTGCGAGGAACTGAAGATGCGGAAGATTTGTGCAAAGTTTGTCCCAAGGGTACTAAGAGAACATCAAACTATTTGACTAAGGTGGGCATCAAGACAGTTCCTCACCATCCCTATAGTATTTATTTATTTATTAATTTATTTATTGCGGACTATTATCCTCAACTTTCTTGTTGTTGTTTCACGATATTTCGGCCAATTATTCCTCTGGCCTTCGGCAGGTGGTAACTAAATTAATAAATAATACTCATCTCAATAATGAATTCCAATTAAATAATATATATACCATTAGGCCTTTTCCTATAATGTTTCCCCCTACCCCCAACGTCTTGGGGGGGGGGGAAGCATTCCCGCACTAAATGAAATGCTATCCCGCAGTCAAACTTGACCTCATTAAGTCATTAAAACGTGCACCTGCCAAATCCAAGTAATTAAATAAATTCAAACGTGTTTCCGTTAGCATCTCGCGGTGGCCCAATGGTTAAAATCGTTGCACTCTTTTTTTTTCACACTTTAATTTACAACTTTGCCTCAAGGGTTCTGGTTCGATCCTCATACTTACCTACCAAAACATTTTTTTTTTATTTTATGGAAGATCAGATGATGAATACATGTGGATTTATAAGACCAAAAAACCAACCTTGATCAACCTTCAAGGCCCGTGGCACAGTGAATAGAAACGTTGAATCTCTATGGTTCCAGGTGAGCATTGTCTGAAGATAATGGTTTCAATCCTACCCAAAACCGGTCAGAGGCTTACTTGGCCAAAACGTAGTGAGACGACAACAACTATGGATGGCAGTAATTGCTGAGAATGCAGTTAGGAGATTCGGAATTCCTATCCCGTCGCGATTACCAGCTGATGAAAGCCAGAGGAATAGTTGGCCGAAACGTTGTCAAACAACAACCAAGAAAGATAAGGATAATAGTCCGCCATAAATAAATCGGTAACTCGTATATTTGGATGGCGAGACTATGGGTTTGTTCAGTAGTTTTGTTATCTTGGTGACACCACTGGAGCATAGTTTCTGATGTCAGAGCTTTACGTTGCGAGTGAAACAGTCACATTTGCAAGTGATTTTTCAAAATGGTGACTACAAGTAATAAAACGCTTTTCTTTTGACAATTGTTTTTTCCACTGACAATCTTCCAAAGCTCATTACTGAGTGAAAGATGTTTTTTCAAAACCTTTGTTTTTAAAATAAAATGAGCAAAGTAAAATTATTTAAACAATAAATGTTTAATAGAACAATACTCTTTTTTCTTTTTAAAACGAAGGCTGCTTTAAAAAAAAGCATCTGAAGAAATTTGAATGTTTATATCTTCAAGTTTCAATATAAAATTTGGTGCATATTTAGAATTACACTTATTTAAAAGAAATAAACAACAAAAAAATCTTTATGATGTATGTACTCGTCAGGGAAGAACGATATTATGTTCCAAAAATCATATTTGGTTTGGTTAGTAACTTTTCTTATTGGCTAGTAAACAAAAATATTTAGTTGCCAAAAGTCAACTGTACTGGGTTAAGTTTGTTAAGTTAATGATGAAGTAAATAAAGAAAACGTACGTTTCTTCCTTAAATGACTTCATACTGGAAGTTATATTGACGATGACAAAAGAAAACAAATTAATTAACAGCGTAACATTTTCTTACACACACAGAGATGTAGAAAGACATGTCTGTTTATTTTACATGTTTACAACACGGAGAGAAAGACATGTCACATACGCGCCTTTACAAATACAGTCAAAGAGGAGATAACTCCAAGTTACTCAACTCGAAAACATGTCATCATTTAACAGACAAAGGGAGACAATTCTAAGTTGCTTACATCATTGAAAAATAAGTAGAAATCTAGAATCGTCAAAGGGAGAAAACTCTTCAAGCACTAAAACTCGGCAATTTTAATAAATTTCCAATAAACTGAAGATAAATTTGTCCATAGAGCCCTGATTGTGTTTGAAAAGTCAGGAGTGGGAGAAGTTCAGGAAACCTCTGCCATTACTTCTTTTTTTTTTTCTTTATTAACGGTATAAAACCGTTAACAATAGACATAACTAATTAAAACTAATAAAACCGTTAACAATAGACATAACTAATTAGGGAATGCATAAAACTTAGGAACATCATGGTAAATAGCCAATACAGAACTCCGAAAGTGTGACAGTGATACATTCACACAATTCTGAGGCAGCATGTTCAGGACCGCAGAACACAATGCGAAAGAAGATCACTGGTACATCTCTAAGCAAACACCTGTGCGATTATGTAGAGGGTTAAATGTGAATGCATTATGTCGCAGGTTTGGTTTGTTCAGCTAATCAACAGCGTTATCATTGTCGACCTAAGTAAAGAATCTATCAGGTTTGTATCTACTGGGGAAAGGTATGAATTCATATATCTTGCTAAGGATTTAACAGTAGAGTAAACTAGACTCGCAAGCCTTAAATGTTGCAAATAGTCCAGGAAGAATAAAACTCTGAAATAAGACCAGTTTTGTTTACCCCGGCATTGTTTCCAGTCATAATGGACTTTCCCTTACCATTGGACTCAAAAACAATTCGGTTTAAGAGACGTGCAGTTAGAGATTGCACAACCTCTGCTTTGCTATAGTCCATCACTGTGCAAACACCCTTATAGGGTGTATCCATTGTCTCTTTAGACTGAAAAGATGCTTCTAATATTCTTTAGAAATTAAGTGTAGATATGATTCATTAGGTTAATTTGAATGATTAACGAGTTTGATATCGGATAAATTTGACGGATGAGATCGTAAATGTGCAGAACGTATGAGGATCGTTCTAAAAGTAATGCATCCAATTTTTTTACTCAAGTATTAAAAATGTTGAAGAGCTACAAAGGCGAGAGCAATACAATTAAAACGCACAATCTTTTGTGCTCTAGAATTTATTTTTATATGTAGTCACCCCGTCATTCTCAATGCACGTTTGCCAGTGATAGAATAGTAGCTGTGCACGGGCATCAAGAATGCGCTTTGTCACTCACATCTCTGTCGCCACTCTGAAATCGACAAACCCATCTCCTAACTATGCTGATATCATCTGCATCGGCTTCATAAACATTTAACAGATGCCAGCAAATGTTTAATTTTTCTCTGCATGAAGGAATTGAATGACACATCTGTTTCTGACACATATCCATGACAGGAGTTCATTTCTTGGAATCTCACACTGTCAATATCTGCAACAGAGAGAAGAAACGTTCAATTCAGTCATCATAACAATGCCATTTGCAATCCCTGATCTGATCCATTCAGGTAGAATAAAAAAATAGGAAGCATTACTTTTAGAGTGGCCATTGTACATGTAGATGACAATGCCATTGGGGTTGTCCAAAAGTTTTGTTACCTTGGCAATATAACTGGAGCATAGGGAGGAGCAAGTGTTAGAAGTGGATGGAGCAAATTCAAGGAACTTTTGTTATTACTAACAAGCAAAGAGTTACCAATGTTGGCCAAGGAAAGAGTATTATGCATGTGTGTGCAATGGATTTGTATGGAAGTTAAACTTTACCAGTGAGGGTTGAGGATATGTGTTGCATGGAAAGATATGACACAGGATGTGTAATGCAAATCTTAAAGACAGGCTTAGATCTGATGACCTCAGAGGAAATTAAATCTGGACATTATATGGATGTGTATGCAGAACACAGGAAACTTTGCTGGTTTGGTCACATTCAAAGAATAGATGATAGTGCTTGGGTAAGTAGATGTAGAACAGTTGAATAAGCAAGGTCAGTTAGCAAAGGAAAGCCAAGGAAAATATGGGAGGAAGTGATGATGATGGATTTTAGAAAAAGCGGGATAAATAAAAACCTGGCCAAAGAACAAACAATAATTTGCAATGCATGTGGAAGCTTCCCATTAATGCAATTCTGAACTTTTTGAGATGAGGTATGAATGTTTGTATTGTTTCGATTGTTTGGACAATTATTCTCATCTTGGGTCTTATTGGCACAACGTTTCGGTCGTTGAAACCTATGACCTTCATCAAGTGTGAAAACCATGTTTCTTTTCAAACTAAGGAAAAGGGGGTTAGCTCTGCATCGTAAGAAATCGGGTTCGAGGGTGTGTCCATAAATTATAAAAGGTTTTAAAATATGATTTTAGATCCATATTTTTGTAGATATCAAGGGAAATAACTCATTGCATGATTACTTTTTTTAGTGCTGAATCCTATTCATTAAGTACAAGAAAATTTATTCATCCTAATAGTTTTTTTTTAGCCTGAATAAATATTTTCAGAAAAAAAAAAAAATAAAACAAAATAAAATATATTCATTCCCAATAACATACTGGAATGACAATAAAATTGGTTGCTGGCTTTGAAAATCTGACAAAATAGCTTTATATGTTAAATATATGTTAGAAAATTTTGAATCTAAATTATTGTTTAGAAATTTTTTTAGAGGATCAATAATTTGTATTATTTGGACTACTATTATCATCTTGATTGGAAAAATAATGATTGTGGGAAAGAATGCAATGTATATTAGTAAGGTAGTAAATCCCGTTCACAGGGCTCTCATCTCGAGGAAGCACCCTGCTTCAACAAGCTTCTGAAACAGACTTTCACTCCCAACCAGAAATAGAATACTTATATTAAATCTGTTGCCAAGGTCACTGGAAAAATGGTTGGATCATTCTACTACTCCAGAACGTTTGGAATGCCCAACGCAATCCATACCCATATAAGGATCAAATATGTCCTAAAATGGAGTACTGTTGCCACATTTGTGGAGGAGCTACTCGGAGCACCCTATCCTGCTTTGACAGGATTCAAAACCAGTTTCAAAACCTAATAGGTGATATTCTTTACTCCTGGGTCCTGGATATGACCTTAAACTATATCCGATGGTGAGGCCTCAGTTTGCAGGCTTTGGAGAGTGTGAAGCCAACCTTTACTCCTGCTTGCAACCTCTTCCTCACAGAAGAGACATGATGAGTCTATTTCTGCTCTATTATTATTTTCATAGCAAGTGCTTGACTGAGCTTCAATTTATGATCCCTTGTAAAATATTCATAGCAAACACATGTCTAGCTACAACCACTGTCAACAATTTCCTCTATTATCTATCTGTGCCTAAAACTAAACGCAAATTTCAGGAACTAAGTTTCTTTCTAAGAACTGCCCACGTGTGGAACTCTACCACGGAACTGCTTTCCAGCTAACTACAGCATGGTCGTTTTCAAGTCCAATGTAAACAAATTCTTGTTGAGACATCCTATTAATTAATCCAATTCCACCCAATTTCCACTACTACCTTACACTCATTAACCCTTATCCTCGAGTGGTCTTTAGGTCTTGATAAATGATGACTCCCTTGTAAAAAAAAAAAAAAAAAAAAAAAAAGGAAAAAACAGAAGTCCAAGAAGGATTAATAAAAGCCTGACTAGTGATAGGTTAGTTTGGAAATTAATTTCTTCTTGCAACATATGTCAGGATGTAAAACGAATGTTAAACAAAATATGATGATGATGATCCAAAGATGATGATGATGATGATGTTTGTTATATTAAGAACGTTTTGGCCGATGTAACCTTCAACTTTTTTCGTGGTGCTGCTTTTCAAATCGGTAACCTTCTAGTTGAACTAAGAAAAACTTTATAGAATTTTGAACTGAACTCTTTATTAAATCCACGGTCATAGATTATTGCATCAACCATGAGCAGGCCATAATAACCAAGAATTAAAATAAAATTAACACTTCTACTCAGTCATGTAACCAACAGACTTTTATTAAGTGGATCATGTTGAACTTGGAATTCTGAATTTCAAACTAACCTTTTATTTAATCCATGAGAGTAGCTGGCTTTCATTCCGTTAGCTATCACCATATAGAAGTCTTAAATAATTTGTAATCATATTATCACATATTGCCTATAATCAGGATTGAACCTTCAACCTCCAGAAGATTGTCATGTAGAATTGACTAGCGGGAGAGAGGGGTGTGTAGAGGCGCCAGAGTGTAAAATATGCTTAAATATATTTTAATTTGTCCAGATTTCGTATATATTAATTATAGTGTCGTGATTTCAAAAGTTGAAAAAAAAAGTATTTGGGTGCCATCAGCAAGAATTGAAACCAAATCTAGTGAAATTACCACTGTACCAATGTGACATGCATATGAACTGATTAAAAATTAAAAATAAACTAACATGGATGTACAAAATGTATAACGAGTTGTTAAATTTTTACCCATTTTTGACCCCCCTTAAAAACTATTTTAACCGACTAAAGACCCATAAAAAAGAATGGTCTGTAAAAAATCCAATCATTTGAGGCGCCTAGCGCCGCTCTGCGACTTTTAGTTTCGGAGGAGATAAAGTTTGAAAATATGGAGACAGACAGAGATACAGCCTTTTATATATCAGATTATTTCTTTGCACTTTTAAATCTGTGCATCATGTGTCCTTGCGAGGATAACATTCAAGATGATAACAGTAAATTTCATTTATATAGGGAGGTTGAAGGTTTAATGCTGAGTACGAGCTATACTCGGAATAACGCTTCTACCCGATCATGACTGATGGAATTCGAGCATACTATCCCTGTGGATTAAATAACCGGTTCCGTTCAAAATTCTGTGCAAATTCCCAAGTTTGACAGAAAGTATTCAGAGTTCGACAAGAGACACCTGAAGAGGGTTGGAGGTTACATTGATTTTCGAAACAATAAATAAATAATAACATTCAAGATGAGAATAGTAGTCCGAATAATCCAAATAATCTAATTCATCAATCTCCATCTAAAAAATTCTTGAAACATAATAAAGAGTTAGTTCACAGTACTGGTTTCGGAGTTTGGCATAAAGATTCCCAAGTTTGAAAAGATGCATCTGAAGAAGGTCAGAGATTATATTGACCAAAATCTTGACAAGATGAGTAATTTGAAGAATCCCAATAATTTGTATTATTTTTGAGATGAAGACTGGTTATTCATATTATTTGGGTTCTTTGGACTACGGTTCTCATCTTAAGTGTTAGCATTTTCGCAGCATCTTGGTCAATGTAACCTGCAACCTTCTTTAAGTGTATCTTGTTGAACTCAGGAATCCGCACGGAATTTCAAATGAAAATTTCTTTATTTAATCCACATGGGTAGCATGTTCTTGTTCCATCAGTCATAACTGGGTAGAAAAGTCCTAAGCAATTTGCAATTGTATTTTGAGTGTTGCCTGCACTGAGGATTGAATCTTCAACCTCCAGAAGAGTGTAATTTTATAACTTAATTTTACCTTTTTACAAAGATCTGTGGCATAGTGGATAAAACACTTGGTAAAATTCAGTTGTAAAATGACACTCTTCTGGAGGTTCAAGTTCGAAAAGATGCACCTGAAGAAGGTTGGAGATTACATGGGTCAAAACGTTGGCAAGATGATGAGAGTTCGAAGAATTGCAATAATGTTAGCTTAACACAAGTATACAAATCATCTTTACTTGTACGTGAAACGTGCTAAGACAATGAATCGATGCTGATAAACCATGATCGCCAACTTCTTCGAAAATCATCTCGGCTATCGACTGTGCTTGACCAGTCTCTGACCCATACAGCAAAAGGAAGTGACCCGTGCAACATGATGGCATTGTGAAAGAGACAGAAAAACCTGGAGGTACAAACATAAAAAAAAAAAAACATAAATATAGGTATATGCGCAACACTTTACGTATGTAAAAGAACAAAAGGGGACGGAGGGCAGGAACTGTTAAAACCAGATGAGAGGTTTGGTTGGATGGTTTTTTTTGCTTAATGGCATATCAACCCTTTTAAGCTTATTTAATGAAGAATTCAGTAACTTTTTAAAAATAATTTTGGTGCTTCTACAGTATTTGTTTTAATTACTATTAAATGAAGTGAAAACTTATTTTATGAAAAATATTTCTTGTTACTTAAATGTCTGCCATATATTAATGCACCTTGTAAAACGTTAAGTGACTATGCGTGTGTATGCATTTCAGTAAGAAACTAAGAGCGCGTAGCATAAACGAGGGTGGTGAAATGGGGCAAAGTAGTCCCAGGGTCCAGGGGTTCATACCATGCAAACGGTAAATTTGCAACGGGTTTGATTATCAGAGTTGTTGTCAGCGACCTCAAACACCTCTAAAAAAAAAAAAAAATAAATAAATAAAAAAAATAAAAAAAATGGTTGGTGTTCTGTTGTAGCATAAGGTAATATTATTTTTTTCTACTAGTTTGAGTTTACGCTTTTTCTAAAATAATACCAAGTAAAAATTTACCAAAATTTATTATAACAGAAAAAAAAATTTATTATACCAAGAAAAAAAAAAAGTTACTCCTTGGCTTCAAGTTCACCCATATGCCTATAAAGCAAGTCAGCTTGCAAAAAAAAAATGTGGAGTAACCTTGTGGGTGCTTCTACAGAATTGGGACGAGATTTTTGGAAATTGTAAAACTGAATTTCACATGAAAACAATGCTATCTACGTATTCCTCATATTTTTAAGATGATTATATCCAAAAATTAAGAAAATTGATAAGGTAAAATAATTCAAATATAAAAATAGCCAAACTCAAACTCATTTCCTAGTGAGGGCGCCTTAGGTGACGGGCAATAAACTCGTCTTCCTCAAAATGATGATGCAACACCTGGAAGGTATGCCTTCTGGCACACACGAACAAACATTTTGGCGCTTCTACACTATTAGGACGAATTTTCGGAAATCATAAAACTGAAGTTCACATGAAAACAATGGTATCTACGCATTTTTAAGATATATCCAAAAATTACGAAAATCGATAAGGTAGAAAATTTTTTATTGAAAAAAAAAAAAAAATAGAATTTGAAAACGATCGTAAGACTCGGAAGTTCAAAAGGGAGGTAATTTTCCGTTTCGATTTAAACTACAGGGTGGTCAAAAAGTCAGGTAACATGTTAAAGGTAGAAAAAACAATATGATCCATTATAATCTCTATTCGTTTAATATTATTTGTTTAAATATTTGAGTGTAATATATAAACTTACCCCTCCTGATTTCTGGCTTTGGGGCTATGTAAAGGATAGCGTTTATGGCAAGAAGCCTGATACAATAGCGTCTTTAAAGTTATTTATTGAAGAGGAGATTGCGCGGATATCAGCTGACATGATTACACGTGTTACACAATCAGTGGTTAATCGCTTCCAGCGATTGATAGAGAGAAATGGGCGACAATTAACAAAATAAACATATTTCATGTTTGTTTCATTTTATATTTCAATGTATGGTACTTAAATATACGTGTATTGCTAATATCGTTTTTCTTTAAAATGTTACCTGACTTTTTGACCACCTTGTAGATGGCTGCAGCTTTTCACCTGCTAACACGATTAAAGTTTTTTTTAATAATTCAATAATATTCAGGTAATTTTGACTGCATAATTTGGAAGCTACCATTGTAACTTATTAGAACTGACAAAAAAAATCAGTTGAAACCATTGTTTTTTATCTAAAAACTCCATTTATCGACTACAAAATCTCGTTCCAATAGTGTAGAAGCACCCAAATTTTTATTCTTCAAGTTCTTAATGTCTTCAAATATTTATTCATGTTATTTTGCTTGGTTTGGCTGTTTTGTTTTACAGCATATCAACCCTTTCCAACTTATTTAATGCCAAATTCATTAATTTTGGAAAATTTTTTTATTCTTTAAGTTCTTTATGTCGTTTAGTGTTTGGTTTAATTGTTTCATTGAAGAATGACGACTTTTATAAGTTTTCGGGTATGCTGAAAACGAATATCACATTTAAATTTGGCAACGACAAGTCGTTTTCTGGATATTTAAACATTTCCCATCAATATATTAGTTAATGAATGTCAGTGGTGTTCGCCATTCTTAACATGGGAAGGAGGAGGCTTTATAACACGCATGCGTAATAGTACTTGTTCAGTTGGAGAAAGAACATGGCCTCCAGTAAAAACATAACGGATTACATTGGATAATAAAAGTTTTAATATTCAGAAAACTACTTCATCCCTTTAATACTACTTAAGGATTGGCATTGTCTGGGAAGTATAAACTAAGAGACAGTCAACTCACATTAATGCAACGTTCACAACTTCCACTCGTTCTAACACTCTGGGTTGTCTAATGTCTGCATCCGTTTGTGTGTTTATTAGTTATTAATTCCCTTCATTCTCATGGCAATTGTTTGGTGGCCTGGAGGTAAAGGCTTGGCAAATGGTGTCAAATGTGGCTTCATGGCTAGATTTGAATCTCCCGACCAGCAGCTACTGTCATCCTACGCTGATGATTACATAAGGATGGAACACTAATGCCTGTAGGTATAAAAGAATAATGATATGTATGTATAATGGTTGTATAAATTAGTTCCTGGAGGTAAATTCAATGAAACCCACATGATTATTAAAGAGCGCTCAATGGAGGACAGAGCTGGTATATAGTTTGTTTATTATACAAGCATTATTGGTTACATATGTGCATACATGTTTCAGTGGAGTCCTAATTTAAGGAGACCACAAAAATATTGCTCCTGTTTTTTGGTCTGTTGAGGTGGTCTCCTTGAATTAGGATTCCACTGAGACATTAGAGCAGGTCGATTTTGAAACCCCGGTGATGCACATGTGATAATAGTTGGGGTTTGACATAAAAAATACCCACACAAAATATTTTTTTCAAAATCGTTATCTTCGCTTGAGGAAACGACTTTAAAAGTTGAAAAATTGCAGCTATTAAATGTTTTTCGGTGAATTGTCAAGTACGTCCCGTCATCAAAACAATCCACATCGTTAAATAAAATGAGTGAGGATAATGAATTAATAAAATAAATATTTATTGTAAAGATAAAATTGTTTTTAAAATAATAGCGACTGAAGTTTACTTTTTCATTTCAGGAACTTCTTTGGGTGGGGACATCTTAGATTTCACTGTGGTATTTCACACGCTTGTTATTCCTATTGAAAATTGACGTTTGTTTATCTTTTAATTGAGATAATTTACAATTTTAGGCTAAAGAGCAAATTATTTCGAAAGGAGAAACTAAAAAGGCTTGTTTAAAATATATATTATTATATTTCAAGTGTCTGACGTGACTTTAAATGTATTTGTTTTATTCACTGAAGAAATTTTTCCCGTTGTTGTAAGTTAACTTTTTACTTCTGTAATTTGTTTTTCGATTTCACATCGAATTCTATTTGAAGGATTTATTAAAAATACGGTAATATTCCAGTTTTATATTAAAAAAAAAAAAAAAATGGCCCATAGAATTTTAGGTACTTGTGCATTTTTGGTACCGTGCTGAAATAACGCTAATATTTTGAAAGCCATTCTTAACATGAGGGGACGGTGTTTTATAACTATTCTGTGCTTCCACCTAACAATTTAATATAAAAGACAGCGTGGAACTTGAATTTAACCCCCCAAAAAACTGCTTAAGAATAGCACAGTACTAAAAATGCATAAACACCCAATTTTCTTCTACACATTCTTTACGAAACATAACCAGGTAAATTTTTAAGTTTTTCTACGCAATAAAAAATTATTTTGCAGAAAATTAGTGGCAAATTTTTTATTTCTTTTATTTTTAGGGAGTAATTTTTCGAAAATTATAGTTTTAAAATTAGATAACATACAAAGGTTAATACGAGTAGATAAGGGTTTTCGGTACTCGTTCATGAATGGTATTGTGCTGAAATAACTTTATTATTTAGAAAGCCATTATTAACACAGGGGGAGGGGAGGGTGTGTTGTAACCATTTTGTACTTTCACCTAACAATTCAATAAACAAATATCGTAAAATTAAATTTAACTTGAAAATACCATTAAAAATAGCATGGTAACATATATGCACAAGCACTGGTTTTTCAAACACTAAACACTCGTTTAAAATGGCATGGCTACAGCAAAAATGAATCACTTTATGGATAAATTCATGTTATTGAAGGAGGAGCTAAAGTCTGTTAAAAAAATGTCTAAACTAAACACTACTATGATCTGGTTTGGTCTGGTCCTGTCTCTTCAATACATCTAATTCAACTCTACAAAGTTTTTTATTACTTCTTATCATTACTAGCACTTTTTTTTTTTTACATATGAAACTGGAATATAGCCTAAAACAATTTCCTTCAGTTATCATCCATTTATTTATTTTACCTTTCAGATTTAAAATGTCAGTAAAAGCACGACGTTCGGTTTTAACCCGTGGTTCACCAAGATTTGCTGGTCCACCTTGTCGTTTGGATGAAACAGCACCCCCAACTTTACGACAAGTCATCCAGTTTAGTTATTTCCTCGAAAACAGTTATCCCCACTTAGAATATAATCAGATCTCTAAGTTAATTGCCAAGGAAATAATTAGTATTTGGCAAGCATTCAATCCACAATTGCCCTTGTTAAGGGAACGTTATATAGGACAGAAGATAAATATATTTTGCTATAGGAAGGCCAAACAGATTGACAGGAAATCTCTTTCAGCAACCAAAGTGAAAAAAATGAAGGACCAGCTAGACAGACTGTTTGATATATCTTCTTGTAGCTGTAAACTTCCTGTCTTGAGATGTGATGACTTTGCAGTAAAGTGCAAGACAGAAAATTGTCAAACAAGGCACATAGTCTGCACTTGTCCTCCTAACAAGAAGGTAAGATTAATTTTATAGTTTCACCTGCAATTATGTTCCCTTTTTGTGGAAAATAAAATAATATTTGTATTTATTATTTATTCTGAATCTATTATTAAACATGCACATTTTGCAATTTTCAGGTTCGACTAGAGGACAGAGCATATTTAAAAGACCAGAGAGAAAAAAAAAAGGGCCAAAAGGTTATTATCAACTGGGACCTATCGATAAAGATGCTATAAAAAAAATACCAAAAGTCTGCTAAAGTGGGTAAACTGGAGAGGCAGAACGAAAGACAGGAACAAGCTTCCACAAATATTTCGATACAGTCATCTTCTAGTGAAAGAACAACAGATGACAGTTTTGATCCAGGAAGACAGCTAAAGGGACCTTACAGCCTTTTAAAAATCCCAAGATATTCTATGGAACTTATCAGAGGTGATGTATCTTCCAATCTTGGTGCATGTCTAGCTAATGCCTTTCTGCTGGACTTTAAACATATGGGCCTTCTTCACCCAAAATGAAATTTGAAGGACATAATTTTAGATAAATCCAAAATTGATAGAGAAAAGGCTAAAATAAAACTACCCAGTAATTTGCAGCATGTCCATCAAAATGAAAATCTACTTTGTGTTGGAATTGATTGTAGAATAGATAAGGACACTTTACAATACAAAGAAGTTGTGGATGAAAATGGTAAGAAAAAGATAGTGAAAAACAAAGGAGAAGAACGCCACTTAACTTTCACCAGAGAAACAGGAACGGAGAGTAAATATCTTACCCATAGAGTGATACCGAATCTGGGGGCAACTGGTGTTCTCTTAGCTGAAGATGCTGCTGCAGTTTTAACAGAATATAACAGTGTGGATACTGTTAAGGCAATTTTGGTTGATAATACCAGTACAAACACTGGCTGTGAAGCAGGACTTATTACAGCTTTTGAAAAAAAAACAATTAACAAAAATTTACATACTATTGGCTGTTCACTTCATCAAAATGAACTGCCATTTACAGCAATTTTTAACTCAATTGATGGAACAACAAGAAGCCCAACAACATTTACTGGTCCTTTGGGGAAACTTTGTATCAATAATTATGAAGATTTGCCTCAAGTAGAATTTCAAAAAATTAATGACCCTCTAGATCATCATCATCTGACAGCAGAAGTAACAAGTAATTTAAGTGGAGACCAGAGGCTACTTTTTGAGTATGCTGTTAGCATTTCTCAAGGAGAAGTTAATCCAAGATATGCAGCTTGGAAAATTGGGCCCTTGAATCAAGCAAGATGGTTAACATTAGCTATAAGGTTAATGTGTTTATGGACCAGAGGTGTCTATCCTCAAACACTCCATGATAAATTAAACATTCTGGTCAAATTTATCATCCAAGTGTATGCAGTTAGTTGGTTCGAGATCAAAACTGACAATAATTTTTCTAACCAACAACAGTATATTTTTAATCTGATCCAGAGGACAAAACAACAATCAACTGAAATTCAAAATACTGTTTTTAACAGTTTAAAATATAGTGCTTTTGGACTACTTCCGAAAAATATGATAATTTCGATGCTAAATTCAGATGAATTGGAAGTGAGAGAAGAGGCCATTAAAAAGATTTTGTCCATTAGGTAAATAAATATTCATCCATTAAATTTTATTATCTCAATTTACCCAAACAGATTTATTCATATTGCATCACAAAAATATTAAAAAAATAAGTTTTTTTTTTCTTTTTTCAGAAATAGTGAACCACCAAAAAAAAAAGACTGAAAAAAAAATTACTGCTATCAATTTTGCAGCCACACATTGGTCATATTTGATTGATCTTTCTCAAACTGGAGTTTGTGAACCTGCACTTACAGAATGTTTTACAAGTGAAGAACCTGTAAAATCGTCTATGACAGGAACAAAACTAGAATTTCCTAAATTACCCGCCCACTCACAAGGAGTGGAAAGAGCTGTGAAATAAACAACAGAAGCTTCACAAGTTGTATATGGGCAGGAAGCAAGACATAGACACATAATTACAAAATCATTGTGCCACCAAATTAGATCTTCATTTTCCTCAAAAGGAAATTACACAGAAAAATTTAGTTTTATTATAACATAGTTCTTATTATTATGTTTAATAAAAAATTAAAATACATGGTTCTCTAACTTGTATCAAGTTGTTATATTTCGTAGTACATC
Organism: Euprymna scolopes; assembly: GCF_053919585.1. Classification (NCBI taxonomy): domain Eukaryota; kingdom Metazoa; phylum Mollusca; class Cephalopoda; order Sepiida; family Sepiolidae; genus Euprymna; species Euprymna scolopes. The sequence goes on from NC_136514.1 coordinate 36,227,746, forward strand.
TTCACATATTTTTGAATCATGAAATTTAAAAGACAGTCGCTAATTAGCCTTTTCTTACAGTTTTTGTTCAATCAATGTTGAGATATTTTGCTAGTTGTGATTCATAATTAAAATTATAATTCATGTATTTATTTTTCTTTCAATGTATTTCATATAAATATATCAATTTTAATTAAATTTTTTATGAAAATAGTAGAAATTCAAAGTCAGTTTCATGTAAAATGCTATGAAAATTAAGGATTTCTCAGCATTTTCCGTCACGATTTTTAAAATTAAATGCTCAATTTTCCTTTCAAGATAGGAATCTAATTTTTGGTATGTGTTCTTTTTACATCAAACCCCAACTATCATCACCAGTGCCTTGTTGATTTTCTGAAAAAAAGTTGCAAATCAACCTGCCCTACTGAGACATGTATGCACATATACAACCAATAATATTTGAATAATAAACAGACATATATATATATATATATATAATAAAATTTTGCTAAAACTCAAAGACTTACAGTTTTTTCATAACTTACTTTTATTTTATCACTAGTGGGGGGTACTTGGCGTGGCCTGGGTGTTTGTAGGTGTGTGTTGGGGTGGGTGGGGGGGTGATTAAAACAAACATGTTTTAAAATAAAAAAACGTTGGCCGGGTGTTTGGAGGTGTAAAAGAAAAAAAAAATTTTAGTAGGAAAGTAGGCTTGAACCCTGAACTTTTGACGTGGAGGTGGAAATGAAATGGAAAAAAACCTTGGGACCTAACCATCTCGGCCACGAGAGAAGAGGAATGAAAAAGCATCTTAATTTAACGTTTATAAAATGAAATTGACAGGTGCGAGAAACTTAAGTAGCGTGATTTTTGATCTTGAAACAGGACGCGGCTGCAAGTCAGTTTTCGCTTGTTTTATACTGAAAAGTGAAAGAAACACGTGGCGATCGAAATATCTGGAAAAAATAGCATGTGAAAGTCAGGCAAATTAAATACACATGCGATCCCCATTGATATAAAAAGTTTTAAGAAAAAGCAAGCCGAGCGAGAAGACCGATGAAAAAAGCCTTTTGCAGACATACACAAAAAGCGAAAATACATACATACACACATTTTCACTTTTATATATATAGATGAATTTTCCCATTAAGCTGTTTTGCTTGTATATATATATACATGCTTTTCAGAAATAGTGGTTCAGTTTAGACCCCAATACCCATTATATACATTAACAACTTTTCATCTGTTGAATATTATAGCACGGGATTGTTTTCCTGCATACTACAACATGGTCGTCTTCAAATACAATGTAAACAAATTTTTACCATAAGCAGTCTCCATAAATAATCCAATTTTCGTCCATACCAGTGATATTTGTTTTCAGAATACTCAAAAACCTATAAAAAGCGTCAATTTAACAGTGAATGCCGAGGTGGAAAGAAAATAAAAAATACCATTTTTTGGGCTTTCTTTTTACGCTTTTGTTTTACAAGTGTAGCTCGTATATTGTACATATTATTCCACAAAGAATTACAGAGGAAAGTAAACAAAATACAAATTTTATCTATATTTTAGGTTCAATCTTCTTTTATAATAGAACTCTCAGCTGTGGGTGTGTGTTTGTATGTCTGCTAAAAACTTTTGTCATCCACATCGAACAGGCACAAACCTCCTGGTATCATTAAAAAGAGCTATCTCGTGGACACATAATATAAAAAAAAAAATGAGAAAAATATTGTCAATTATTTAATGTAGAAATGTCGTTTTGTTTGGGCCCAACTCTTTTCCTGATCTACATTAATGATCTTCCAAATCACATCCTTACATCATTTGTAGACATTTATGCTGACGACACTACCATTTATGGTAGCACATCTAAGACAATAAACGACCAAGTTCTCTCCAATTCTCTCTCCTCTGATCTTGAGCACGTAGTACAATGGGGAAAGGAGTGGCTGGTTACTTTTAATGCATCTAAAACCAAGCTTCTCTCTTTACATCATCAACATTCTGATCCACATCTGGCATCATGAAATCTGGAAATGAATGGCTCTCGTCTTCAGGAGGCCTCAAGTTTTGACAAGCTTCTGGGCTTGACCTTTACTCCTGATCTTAAATGGAACACGTACATCAAATCTGTTGCCAAGGCCGCTGGAAAAATGGTGGGATCTTTCTATCGATCCAGTAAATATCTCACTGCTGATGCTATTTTCTATCTATATAAGAGCCAGGTACGTCCAAGGATGGAATATTGTTGCCACATCTGGGCAGGAGCTGCTAGAAAGGACTTGTCCTGCCTAAATAGAGTTCAAAATAGACTTCGTAGCCTCGTAGGAGATGTCCTTTTCTTTTCCCTGCAACCTCTATCTCACAGAAGAGATGTTGTGAGTTTGTCTCTGATGTATCGTTATTTTCATGGAAGGTGTTCAACTGAGCTTCAATCTATGATCCCCCCCTCGCCAAACTTTCACAAGAAACACTCGTCTAGCTGTACACACTATCAATAATTCCCCCCACTCTTTATCTGTGCCTAAACCTAAACGTAGATTCCATGAACAAAGCTTCTTTCTTAGAACTGCACGCCTGTGGAATTGTCTTCCGTTTTCCTGCTTTCCGGCTGACTACAATATGGTTGTGTTCAAGTCTAACGTAAATAAGTTCTTGATGAGCCGTTCTATATAAGTTATCAAATTTACCAAATTTTCATTACTAATGATTACTATATATATATTGTCCAATGTCTACTGTTCACTCTTTAACCCTTATCCTTGAGAGGCCTCTTGGCCTTGATAAGTGGTGATGCCTATGTTAAAAAAAAAAAAAAGGGGGGTCAGGTAAAAATCTTGGTTTTGACACTGTTAATCGCATATGCGCAAACAGTCGATTTGTTGTTTCATTTTAGAAAGCTAAATTTGCTACATCATAACATCTGTGTCATCATGGTCTGATCGATAATGTGTTCGCTTATGAACTTAACGTTTGCAAGTTCACATCCAACACAGCATTTTTTTAATTTTTTATTTTTTCATTTACAAAATTTTGGTTTTGGTTTTGCTTCTGGCTGATAGCACCAAAGTCCTATTTTTTTTTTTTTTTTTTTTTTTTGTAATTGACTATATATTAAAATATCATATTCAATTATATTTTATGAACGGGCAACGTCAGCCCCCTCTCCCCCCATGCTAGTTATAAATAAAAAAAAAAAAAAGAAACATATTCTCAATTAAATAACAGAACATTTCCTTTCATTTCCGTTTTTAGCAAGAATTTCTGGTTCGTTATTGTAGTGAAACTCGAAAAATAAAATAATTCAGTTTTGCTAAATTGGTGAGAGATTTTTCGTTTTCACAAAATATTTATCTCCCTTTTGTTACAATTAGAACTCTCCGGTTTCTTTTTTTTTTTGCAAAACTCAATTTTTATTAATTGTCTTTGAAAACTATTTTCATTAATAACTAATTTTCTATATTATCGTTTTTCGTAATTTTTGGATATGTTCATTACTGTGACATGACATTCAGTACATATCATTAGTTTCACTTGAAATTCAATATTTCAATTTTCAAACTTCGATAAAATAACGAAGAACCAAATTTCTTTTGTACACAAAATTTGGCAGTGTCACGGGAGAACTTTTTTTTATTCAGTTTAAAGAGCTCACATCGGGGATGGGGGGGGGAGACAATGTAATTTCATGACCGACAAACAAAAAAATATCAACAACAATACAATAACACGAAATAAAACATTAATTATCTGAACATTTATGAATTAAAATAAAATTAAGAAAACAGGAATTAATTTCTTTTTTTTTTTACGAAAGATAAATGTTATCAAAATATGAACTTTTTTTTTTTTTTTTTTTACACATTTTACTAAATCAAAATATTGTATTGTTGTTGGCATTTATTGTTTGTTGGTCATGACCTTGCATTGTCTCCCCCTGATGTGAGCTCTCCAAACTGAAAACAAAAAAATTCTCCTGAGACAAGTGCAAAAAAAAAAAAAAAAAAAAAAAAAATTTGTCAGAACGTTATTTTTTTTAGCAAATAAATAATTCAAAGTGTAGTATCTGTTCTGACACTACACTTTATCTTTTCTGTTCTCAGTCAGTGAAGAAGAACTCCTTCTAGACTTTTTATGCTTGTCCCAATACAGGGCGGCCATTTTTTTTAAGAGCTGGATTTTCTACATTAACCAACCTTGTGCCTAACTCTTCCCTCATGGGACAAGTAATTAGGGCACATGTAATAAATGACACCCTCAACTAAAACACCTCCCTCCAAAATCAGGTTCTACTTTTTTTTGGCCCCCCCCCCCAACAAAAGGAGGGTGGATCTGTAAATTCATCCTTGTCCATTCGTCTGTCCGCACTTTTTTCAATAACTATTCTTAGAATTTTTTGAAATTTTGCACAAACATTAAACATGATATGAGTAAAAAAGTAACAGAACGGATTTTCCAGGAAAACTCCGCTTGCCCCCCCCCCTAGGAGTGCCTTTCGGGTTAAAATGGCTAAAATTGACTTTTGTGCTTATTAAAAAAAAAACTGATAGCTTGAATTTTTATAAAACTTTCTGAAAAGTTGTAACTAACTGATTTCTATATAATTTTGTTAGTCTATACTTGGCGATAACTCTTGGGTGTGCCTCAGGGGCTCTTTTAAGGCTAATAAAACACTCCATTTTGGGGACTATTTTAACATATTTGTCCAAAATTTTCTGTGTATGTCTATTTAGCAGTTTTGCATGGTGCTGAACTCAAATTTAAATATGTTAAGGCCTTAGGGAGTTTTGGGGCTAAATGGGGAGGGGGGAATGATTAACTTAGTCATTTCTTTTTTTTTGCATGGTGCAGAACTGAAATTTACATATGTTAAGGCCTAAAACTGCACCGTTTGTTCATTTTCCCCAGGATTTGATGTCCACTGGGGAAATTTGGAATTAATGGGGATGGGGGGGGGTGCTGAACTTAGTCATTTTTTTTATGCCTCGTTCACTGTGCACTCACATGGGACCATGCATGCTTCACTTGTTTTTTAGGTGATTAGTGCTGTGGAATTTAGTTCTCTCCCACTGCGGGTCCTGGATATGACCTTAATCTATATCCGATGGTGAGGCTCCAGCTTGCGGGCTTTGGGGAGTGTGGAGCCACCCTTTAATTGCCATTGCTGACCCTGAGTGGTAGTATCTGTTAGGGTCCCAACTATGGGTTAAATAGAAACCGACTTGAAAAAAAATATATTCTATTAAAAAATTTTTCTTCAAAATAACTGGATTCGGCATTAAATAACCTGAAAAGGGTTGATATGCAGTAAAACAAAAACAACCAACCAACCAAATCTCTGCCACTGCAAGAACTTAGACACCAGGGTCTGAAAGTGGGATCGAGAAGTCAGTGCCCCAGAGGAGGGGCACTCTGACCTGTAAAAAATGCCTGGACAGGCCCGTCGGTATTCCTCAATGAGGGCACCTTAAGCGATTAGCAGTAAACTAAGCCCTTCTCAAAGAGAAAAGGTAAGGTCTGGGAGGGTGGATCTCTTAGACCTGCACAGAACTAAGTTCCCACTGCAAAATCAACAGGGCTCGGATCATTACAAGAATGGTCTAATAGTTTGATTTTGGGGGCCCGGGATAAAAATCCCTGTAAGGCTATGGTTACAAAAAATTGGAAGATTATATTTATAAACAGGGGTGATAAGAACTGACCAATCAGATGGAAACACACTTTGCTACCAACCAATCAGAAACCGGAATCACTCCATAAAATATGCTGAATCTCTTAAGAATGTCTGCACATAACTTTTCGTCTTCACATCGGAAGGAACTCTGCTATTCATCCCAAGATTTCTTCGGATTGGCTACCTATCTATTTTTCATCTAATCTCCAAGCTTTTGCACTTCAAAGTTTCTCTTGATTGATTTATATGTTTTTTTTTGTTTTTTTGCTAAAACAAGTTTTAACAAAACAAAATTAGGCACAAGGTCAATCAAAAAAAGTGGGGAGGGGTGAGGTCTATGGTCATCCTCATCACTGTGTCTTTAATTTGTCTATGCTAATCCTAACAAGACTTCTCATTCACCATAATACCATATACATACCAGGGGTTGTCCTACTTAAGATTTCCAAATAAATTGTTTTTTTTTTTTTATATAAATAAAATATATAGTTACAGTTCAGAGTACATGCCATTAAAGTACTTGTATTAAAAAAAAAACAAAAAAAAACCCACAGAGATGCAGCATTGTAGTGATGGGACAGGGATTGGAGCCGGGTTGATAGTGTGCGACTGATGAGCTTTTAAACTACGGAGTTGAATTTTCCGATTTGGTCCCCTCCCATGTGTGCATGTGCGTTTAGCGAAAAGTTAACCAGTTTATGTGAGAATAAATGACACAAAGTTAGACACGCCAGTAAAACAAAGTCAAAATCAAGAGATACAAAAAGAATTCTCAAACTGGCACATTTTAAACAGAACACCAGAACACCTCCTCCATGCCTTTAGATCCTGGAGTAGGTGGAAAGAACTTAATGGCTCAAATACCAGCATTTTCGTCTCATTCCTACACATTAGCAAGAGTCAGGCAAACAAATTCCTACTCACTCACATGCACTAACAAGAACAGGGTAAACCAACACACATACACAATGCTGCCAAATACTCACATCATATATTATTCACACTATGAACATTTTGACTTGTGACTACTAACCCAACTTTCTTTACCAAACATGTGTTCATAATTGAAAGTAAATTCTATATTCTTATCTCTTGTGTGAAAATGTTTTGTTACAAATTTTTTTTTTTTCAGTTTCTCTTTTATAAAACTGTTTATGCTCTTAATTAGCACTTACTAACTGGTGACCCTTCTATTCACTCAAATGTTTCATTTATTTCCATTTGTATATTTCCATTATATACATTATCTACATTATATATATATAGGAATTATGTATATACAGGGCTCTATGGACAAATTTATCTTTAGTTGACCTTTGACAACTAAATATTTTCATTTACTAGCCAAATAGGAAAGTTACTAACCAAACCCATATGATTTTCGGAATATGATATCTTGGCTCTGTGATGCGTATGTAGATCAAAAAGATTTTTCTGTATATTTTTAAATAAGTGTAATTCTTAATATACAACAAATTTTATGTTGATACTTGAAGGTATAAACATTCTGTTTTCTTCAGATGTTTTTTTAAACAGCCTTTTGTTAAAAAAAAAAAAAAAAAAAAAAAAAAAAGGAGTATATTGGTCTATTAAATTTTTATTGTTTAAATAATTTAACTTAGTTCATTTTATCAAAAGAAAAAAATTTAAAAGATATTTTTCACTCAGTAGGTGAGCCTTGGAAGATTGTCGGTGAAAGAAATACAATCACCAAAAGATAAGCGTTTCATTATTTCTAATTGCCACTTTAAAAAAATCACTCGCAAATGCGACTGTTTCACTTGCAATGTAGAGCCCTGATATAAATGAATATGTATAGAAGGTTAAACAACGCATTTTTTTTTATGTAAACAAATTTATTTGCTTAAATCAGATATATTTTAATGCTTTACATCCTTGTCAATGAAGAGTGTATTTTTCCCCCTCATTTTTTTTGGTCCACATGGTGTAATTCTGTGAGCAACAGTGTTAATCCGTGAGTCTTGATAACGGTTTGATTTAAAAAAAAAAAAAAAAAAAAAAAAAAAAACTTTTCATTGACAAAAATGTATAGGATTGAAATATATCTGATTTAAGCAAATAAATTTGTTTACATAAAAAAAAAAATGCATTGCTTAGCCTTCTAAACATATTCATTTATGTACGCGATTCCTATTTTTCAATTAATATGCAGCACTTCAAATGCAGGTTACAATTTCATCAACATATATATATTTATTAGTATTGGGACAATTAATAAGAATCGGGAATTGAAAAAAAAAAAAAAAAAAAAAAAAAAAAATGAAACATTTTGAGGTATCACAATGGAAAAAATTTGTGCCTATTTTCCAATGCCCCAAAGCGATTCTTTTTATTGTTTTCATTTGTTTAAAACTTAATTTTCCATGGCTTGTTTTAATAAGATTATTATTAGGATTAAAATTTTTGATTTTAAATTCTCAGTAAAACTAAAATCTGTAGAACACTTGACAAGAATAATTATTTATGTTTGTGAAAATACATGCACACATTACATCGGTTTATACGGTAATCAGACCCCCCCCCCATAAAAAAGAAAACTACATTTAGAAATTTAAAAAGAATTAGAACTGCAATCAGTAATTCTCAGGATGAGAATCGGTAATTGTATCAGAATCGGGAAAAATATTGAAATTGCCTTATCGCTTATATATATATGTCACACAAAAGACGCCCTTGTGTACCCTTGCCTCCGCTACCTGATGAAACAACCAGGAAGTGCAAGTCGACTGCAGGTCTGAGGAGACACATATATATGTGCACAGGGACACCATACCACAGAGTGGTCCAGTTAACTCGGGGCAGACACTTGACTTTATGTGTCATCTTTGCTTCAAGCCAAGTCAGCTGCTGGTTTGAAGAGCCACCTGCATGACCATGTTAAATGAACAGGGGAATGGAGTTGGTGGTGGGGTTTTTGTTGGGCAGGACGGCAATCATCTGCAAAGATGAAGCAATCATATATATATATATATATATATATATATATATATATATATATGTATATATATAAACGTGGTAGTAGGAAGGCAGGCTGGAACACATACCACGAAGGAGGAAAAGAATGGCAAAAAAAACATGACGTATTTGCTGTTACGACCACCGCCAAACCGGAAGTGACTCATATTTTAATTAAGGCTAGACAATCAAAAAGAGAGGATGACTTTAAAAAATATCGGCGAAAAAAAAACGACCCCCCCCCCTGTAGAAAAGTGCCCAGTTGAAGGTGAAGATATTAATGTTTTAGCCAATTTTTTTATATTTGTCGTCTGAAAGGTCGAAATTCAAAACGATACTGATCTTGTAAAAATCCGTCGCCTTTGTTGAAAGTTTTAGGCAGACATGCAAACATACATACGTACATTTATATATTGGTAACTAAAAATCTTTGACCCAAACCAATTAAAAAGCTTGCCCTATCTCTGAATACCCTTTATGTAAAATTTCAAATGTTTAGATCAGAAATTGTCTGAGTAATTTGGTAGAGATCGCAGAGGTCAAATTTTTAAAAACTTTGACCCTTTTTTGACCCCTTGAAATTTATTGTTTTGGACTCAAATCAAGTTATTAAGTTAGATCCATGTCCAAGGAACCTATATCTAAAATTTCAATTGTTTAGACCCAAAATGGTAGGAGGAGTTTGGTAGTTCTCAAAGGTCAAATCATCGAACTTTGACCCCTTAACAGCCAAATTTCTGGCCGAAAACCGATCACAAAGATTTTCCCAAATCTCAGTACCCTGTATATCAAATTTTGAGTCTGTAGACTTAAAATTGGGAGAGCTATTGCGTAGGAAAATGTACACAGACACACAGGCAGACACGTTCACTTTTATAGATATATATATATACTAGCAGGCCACCCAACATTGCCCAGTTGTTAAATACGCTTAATATAATATTTTTATTAATGCAGATTTTGTATTTATTATTATATTATATTGGACCCAATATATAGACCCAAGATTAATATATAGACAAAAGATTAATATTTTGGACTCAATATATAGTAATGATTTAAAAAGTTAAAAAAAAAAGAAAATAAAAGTGACTTGTGCGCTATTATCGGGAATCGAAACCAAAACGTTTAGCTTATGATTTACTTTGACGTTAATGCCTGAACTATGAAGACACGTATGCTGCAAGGCTAAAAATTAAAACATGAACCAATAGCTATTACGTTACCCATGCATATTCATAATGTTGTCATTCAACCTTCACCTGATAAATTTCATTTTTTTAATTTTCAGTTTCGCACAGATTTTTTCAAATATAAAATTTCACATGGGTCCGAATACCCTATATATTAAGTTTCATGTCTGTAGATCAAAAACTGACAGAGGAGTTTGGTAAGCAAAATATTTTAAACAAATATATATAGAAAGAGATTTGTGTTTATAACTTTTTTATGCAAATATTACGCAAGTATAAATCATGTAGAATATCTGCATAAATATAATTACACGTAATAGTTAAAGATGATCATCCCATAAGAAAACCGAAAAACTAATAGGAATTAATTAAAATGAATGTTTAAAAGAATATGCAAATTGGGTAGATCGTTTGAAGATGAATGCAATTCCATGACCTATATATAACAAACTTGTATTTTCTTTTTAAATAAATAAAAAAAAGGGTTTTTAATATGAATATCAATGCACAACCCCCCCCCCCAAATTTAGAGGAGTATAGATATCTATATAAAACTTCATTTTATTCCTTTATTAAAAAATAACTTATATGTATATTAAGTCTTGGTGTGATTCTTGGCCATAACCACAGACAATATCGTCATTACAAACAAACTTAAGCAATCTAAGTAGAAATTAATTTTTTTTTTCATGATTAAAAAAGAAAAAAAAAAAAGAAAAAAAAAAGAGCCAAATTTTGATGAAAGGTGGATTTGGGTCTTTTGGCTAATATCAAGTTGTGGTATCCGTTCTGATGCTCTATTTCATTCATTCTGCCTTTGGGAAGGTAAAAAAAAAAAAAAAAAAAAAAAGACGGATTCCTTCTAGACCGAGGCAATTTTTATTCTTGTCTCAATCCAGAGTGCGGTTATTTATTTTATTTATTTATTTATTTATTTTTTGAGAGCTGGATTTTCCCCACATTAAAAAACTTAATTTGTATCTAACTCTGCCCTCGTGGGAAGTCAAGTAAATAGGAATGCGGATGAACTCTAACAGCCACGACTATATTGGAAAAAAAAAAAAAAAAAAAACTCAACTTACCTGAATCAAATATCACAACGTGAGACACGTAAGAGGGGAGGGTAGTAGAGGAAGTGGTGGGAAGTACATGTAATCTTATCTAAGTTATTTATTTAGTCGCATTTTTTTACTAGTTACACATGTTCATTCTATTAGTTCGAGTTCGATTTATGAATGACCGTGTGTATGGGTCTCTCTTTGTTTAATTGCTAATCTCTTTTCTCAGTGAATTGAAAATACGAGTTAGTCATTTTATCGATTTTAAGCAGATGTTTCGAGGATGGAAGGGGGGGGGAGAACGGAGAGAAAGGGAAGGGGGAAAAAAAGAAAATAAATCAAAGAAAAAAAAAACTAAAAGAAAGAAAGAGAAAAATTTTAAAGGAGACAAAGAGAGAAGAGAACTTAAAAGGGATAAGGAATATAGAAAAGACGAACAAGAATGATAAAGATGAATGAAAAAAAGGAAATAATAAAAAAATAATGAATGAAAATAAAAATGAATGAAAAAAAATGAATGAAAAAAGAAATAGCGAATGAAAAAAGAAATAATGAATGAAAAAAAGAAATAATGAATGAAAAAAGAAATAATGAATGAAAAAAAGAAATAATGAATGAATTAAGAAAAAGACGAATAAAAAAGAAAAAAGAAAAATATGATGTCGTGAATTTCGATACAATAGAACCCCGAGATAAGGTGACCCTAGGATCCGATTTTTTTCAGATTATGATGTGGAATACAATGTTTTTCCAGTCCCTGGTAATGGTATTTACCCACTTTATGGCGTTATTTATAATGTTATTTGATTATATACATGTGTATCATATATCCTACTGTATTTTGTTACTAATTTTTAAGGCCGTATCCCGGGGTTTTACTGTTTAAGCAAAATGATAATACGAGATGAAATAATTATACAACAAGGATTGTTCCATTACAACAAAAAATTATAACAAAAAAGAATAAAAGAAGAAACCAAAACAAACAAAGAGCTGGCAGAATAATAGCAAGCTAATCCCCTGTAGATTAAATGAAAGATTCTGTTAAAAATTTCGTAGATTCCCGAGTTTGACAAAATACACCAGAAGAAGATTGGATGTTACGTCAGTCTAAATGTTATGAGAATAACATTCAAGATAATGATACATAGTTTTTTTTTTTTATACTAATGGGCCACAACTTATCAAGACTCCAATCTAATAGTTCTGCACTATCAACCAAACTCCAAACCCTGTCCCATCGCCATAATATTGCATCCCTGTGCTTGTGTTTGTTTTAAAAGCACTTTAATGGAATGTGCTCTGACGAACTCATAGCACTTGTGCCACCCCCCCCCTCGACGCATATAACCCTCTCAACTAACCTGTCAAGTAGCAAAATTCACTGTTGGCGTCTCTAGATGCCGTAATGCTTTCTACTCTTATAAATTCTTCCCTCAGACTGCTAAACTTTGAAATTCCTTCCCTGTTTTCTGCTTACCTGACTGTACTGGCATGCAGAAATTTAAATGGAATGCAAACATACATCTTGCTGCTCATCTCCCTACATAGTGCCCTTTTAAATACGATTCCAAATAATGGCCCCTTACGTTTGAGTGGCATTATATATACCTTGTTTAAGTTGAATAAGAGTAAAAAAAAATAAAAATAAAAGATCATATAATGTATTTTTATCAAGATTGGAATAAGGATTCTAGACATAAGGTGAAAAAAAAGAAACAAAAGACTATATGATACAAAATAATGAGAAAACTAAAGTAGGTGATAAATAGAGCGTTACAAAAAAAGAACACTCGCTTTAAAGAATCATATCAGTTTCTCCTGTCTTCTCTGAGGTCATGTATCAGTTTCCCTTGTACTTTGAAAAATCAAGACGCAGTTGTGACTTTATTATTCTTATTAACTTCCGCAGAAGATGAAGACCTACAAAAGTTCCTGCTATTATTCTTATATTCTAGAAAATGTCTTAGATTTGAGGCTTAAATATAAGAGTGAGGAGACCAATATTTACGCTTTTGCATCCAAAATGAAAATGCTTAAAATGGTTTCCGTGCATACATGTCTGTGCATACACTTACCTGAATTAATAAAAACAAATAATATTTTTGGACCAATCAAAAGATTTTCTGAATTTATTCAAAATGGTCCTTCTGGAGTCACATCAACCCCATATAAGGCCCATCCGATCACCGAAGTTAAGCAATGTTGAGCCTGGCCATTACTAAAATGGATGACCAATTTGGGAATTCCAGGCGCTGTATGTAGACATCTCCCTGCAAGAGTTGCAAAAACCTAATGTCGTCATCTCCCCTACTAGAGATATACATGTGACTGGAGACCGTTTGTGAATTTCATACTCCCATGGAACTTATTCCTTTGGATGATGCCGGTTAAACTCAAATAGGGTTAGTGCCGTTTCACAAACACACACACACATAAGGCCGGATTTTTCTTTAATAAACTAGTTTTTTTTTTGTTTTGTGTTTTTTTTACATGGAGGTCACCATTTATCAAGGCCCGAAGGCCACTCAGGGATAAGGGTTACTGTGTGTACAGTAATCAATGAGATAGTATTGTAGTAATCATTAGTATTGGGGGTTTTGATAGAGTGTCTTACTTAAGGGGGCGGTTTGTCCGGAGTTTGTTTATGTTGGACTTGAAGACGTCCAAGTTGTAGTCAGGTGGGAAACAGGCAAGTTGAGCCAAAGTTCATAACAGATTCCGATCAATGTCACCTCTGTCTCCTTCCATTCTGTTGGGTCTTGGGATTGCTGCTATGTCAACTAAGACATAGTTTAAGCGACTAATGTTGCTATCAATTCACTGCTCTCGCAAAAAGAGAAGTAACAAGTGAAACAGAGAGAATGAAAGGGAGATAATTGGGGGGGATTTATCGAAAGCAGATGAGTGCCGTACATTGTTATTACATGTGTATGTTATGTTTATGGGGGCAAAAAAATAAGATTGAAATTAAACAAAGAACAATTTATAACATCATATAATCAATTCTTAATGCTGCAATATTTTAAGAAATACATTTATTATATTTTTTACTAGAATATCTTGTCCTTTTCTTTTCCAGTTTTAACAACTAGTCCTTTACTTTTCCATGTTTAAGCTTAACCATATTACTTTTCATGCTCGCATTTTTCTATTGTAATATAAAACATTTCTCTTTTGTGAATGTATACTTTTTGAACTTATTTTGTTTGTTTATCATATGCCATTTCTCTCACTTTCTCACATCTATATATATAAAAGCCAAACGTCTGTGTGTATGTATGTTTGTAACGCTAAAACTTTTGAAAGACGAAACCAAACTTGACAAATTTGGTATCATATCGAAGCCCCATCACCCGGATGACAAATATCGAAATTTCACGTCAAACGGACCACTAGAAGTTGGTCAACTGATCAGTTATCTTCGAGGGGGGGCCCCAAAAAGCCTGTCATTATCTATATATATAAAAGACAAATGTTTGTTTGTAACGCTAAAACTTGAGATGAAAGATTCCTCTCCCCTAAGAATAAAACATATGTTCAATATCTGCTTTTGTTTTTTCATTGTTTATATGGTCCCGAGCAACGCCGGGTAGCCCTGCTAGTTTAATTATAAATCTAAAAAAACACTGTCACTGAAAATGTCTCCCTAAAAGCGGCTAATCCTAAAAATACCTCACTCTAAATTGGAACTCCTAAACGGACCTTCTAAATACCATACGCTCTGAGTATCAATAGCCGAATTCACTAATGACCACACAGACTTACAACTCATCCACTCTTTCATTATCGTCTGCTCATCAAAGGCTTTTTATAAAAACAAATTCACTGAAACATTCCTAACCTTTTTCATTGAACTTTTTTTCTACAATGAAAACAAATAAACATTGGCCATTATTAATAACTTTTTACAAATTTAACCCTTATCCTCGAGTGGGCTCTTGGCCTTGATAATGTGGTGATGCCTGTGTAAAAAAAAATTTCAGATCCGTGTAATTCACGACCCTTAAATTATCAACTATGACTCAGCTAAAGAATTCCTCATTTGACAAGGAATCTAAAAATATTGACTGATCCCAAATAGTAGCCCCCTTCTGTCAAAGTGGCATTGTACTTTTTTTAGGGGTGAAATAACAGTGAAAGGAAAAAAACATTCTGTTTTTCCTATTAATGTAAACCTTCCAATTTTAACACACATAAGAACATATCTCTTTTTTGAATTTATGTTTATTGAACTTGTTATTTTGCCTGTTTATCATATGACAATTCTCTTACATTTAATTATAAACTTAGGCACTTCTGCACGTCAGTGACATATTAGCAACAGAGATGGGTTATCGATCTATGTTCTTCGAAAAAGAACTGACGTCTAGCGGCCATTATGTAAACCTCAAATATAAACAAGTGTTTACGATAACGCAAAGATATATAATAAAAAAAATAAATAACACAAAAATATGTGAAAATCGAAACATTTATTGTATAAAAAATGTATCCAATATAATTTTAATGTATTAATATATTTTTTTTTCAATAAGTAATTCATAATTGAAAATAAAATTATAAATATGATAAAAACCTGAAATATTTATGGATTGTTTTTAGAATTATGTTTTTTTTTATGATAAGATTATATAAAAATGTAGTAAGAACCATGAAACATTTATAAACGTTTAAGAATAATTTTTTTTTTTTTGTACAAAAAGACTGTATAAAAAATGTAGCAAAATATAATTTTAGTTTGCACACACTTTTAGAAAAGGAAGAGTGACAAGTGACATCTGTCGGTGATTCTTGAAACTAAAATACACACATTCGCCTCGTGCCACTGACATGCAGAAGTGCCTAAACCTAATACATTTTCACTGAAAATGTCTCCCTAAAATCAGTTCAGCCCCAAAATACCTTGCCTAAATTGGAACCCCTAAAAAGGAACCTTCCAAAAGAGCCACACAAGTAAATTGGAATTCACAAAATCTCACCTTAGTGTTTCATGATCGCAAATTTATTCATATCTTGAATATTTGAATTGTAGATTGATGTTGTTCCCATATATATATATATATATATATATATATATATATATATATATATATATATAACTACTTCATTTACTCACATAAATTTAATATACGAAAGTATAGATTTATGCGTAAACTTTAAGTATTTACTTCAAAAGTGCTCAATACGTAGGTAGAGCTAGTTAGTAATTTATAAAATATATATGGCGATTAAGCTACACTGAATATTCTGTGTTTCATCCACTATAGGATTCGTCAGGCTTATGCGCGAATTCTGTGGTTGCTTCTTGTTTTTATATATGTTGAGGATTTTTAGTTAGCCAATCAGCTTTCTAGTATCCACCGCGCCCCTTCCTATCAGCCAATGGGCATGCATTTTATTGAACAAAGGATCTGTTTTAGAACTAGGTTAGTGGTTTAAGGTAGACGTTTTCCCTTTTTTTTTTTTTATATATATATAAATATACCTATGTGTACACACATACATGCACATATATATACATATATATATATATATACATATATGTGTGATCGTTTAGGTATTTCATGTTTATTTAATTTATTTATTTGTTTGTTTTTTCTACAATAGAAAACAAACAAATAAATAAATTAAATAAGCATGAATATACATAAACGATCACACATATATGTATATATATATATATGTGCATGTATGTGTGTACACATAGGTATATTTATATATTAAAAAAAAAAAAAAAAAGAAGGAAAACGTCTACCTTAAACCACTAACCTAGTCCTAAAACAGATCCTTTGTTCGATAAAATGCATGCCCATTGGCTGATAGGAAGGGGCGCAGTGGATACTAGAAAGCTGATTGGCTAACTAAAAATCCTCAACATATATAAAAACAAGAAGCAACCACAGAATTCGCGCATAAGCCTGACAAATACTATAATGGATGAAACGCAGAATATTCAGTGTAGCTTAATCGCCATATATATTTTATAAATTACTATATATATACTTACTAGGTATGGGCAAAAATGGACGAATAAAGATAGGGGGACCTAGTTTAGAAAAACTGTGTGAAAATGACTTCATGTAATTAAAAGGGAGGAAGGGGATGCTAGTTTTTTTGTTTCCGCCCCCCCCCCTAGACGTGCATCCGTACATTCATATCCTGAACGTTTGTACCATTTTTACCATTTTTTTTTAAATTTAATTATTTTTCTATGTTCCTATTTTTAAATTAAATTTTTTTTTAATTATTGTTCAAGATTATATAAAAATTATGTAATGCTGAAAGTTTCGCATTATCTTACTTTAATTTCATTCAAAAATTCATAAATTGTACCATAAACTTCGATGCCTACTAAATGCTATCCTTGATTGTCTAAGGTCTCTCTGTACAGGGATTTGCCAGGACAACCTAGCATGAAGACATTTTTCCCTACAAGTAAACTCTGACTAAATATTCAAAAGAATCACATAGTATTTGCAGCCCAAATAAGATCTCTTCGGTATGACTAACCCATTCTAGCTTCGACGAAGAATGGTGCACCTTTTCTAAGTGATGTTAATTCACGTAGCATCACGAAGCTGCTTACTCCACCAGACTAGATGAATTCTTGGCCTGGAATCCAGTAAGATCTAGTGACCAAAAAAGAAAGATTTACTATAGCAAATTAAAATGGAAAATTGGAAAATTATGTTCTCAACTTCTTTACTAATTCGGTGTTTGAGATATAAAGGAGAACTTTAAGGGAACATTCGAATATCTATGTACGTCATTAATGTAATGGAATAACCTAACATCCCTTCATAGATGAAATGAACTATAGATAGATTGACCCTCTCACGTGACTGAGAGAGAAGGAAAAAAGACAAGAGAATAGGTCCAGAAACTCTTGTTCATGTCACATGTATTCCCTTGTAAATAACCCCCTTTGTTTTTCACCCATCACCCCGTGTTCCTTGCTGTATTCTTATTTAAAATAAGGATATAACAGTCATATAGAAATCAAGTGTTAGCCCACAGGATTTGGTTGTTTTTTTTTGTTTTACGGCATATCAACCCTTTTCAGGTTATTTAATGCCGAATCTGGTGATTTTGAGGAAAATTTTTTTAATAGAATATATTTGTTTTTTGCAAGTCGGTTTCTATTTAACCCATAGTTGGGACCCTAACAGGTACTACCACTCTGGGTCAGAGTGGACCTGGGAGCAATGGCAATTAAAGGGTGGCTCCACACTCCCCAGAGCCCACAAGCTGGGGCCTCACCATCGGATATAGTTTAAGGTCAAGCCCCCAGGAAGGCAACCCCTTGATTTCTGAGAACTTCAACTGAAGGAAAAATGAAACAATTAAACCATTTTTCTTGTATAACTAAAAAATAATAAGTCTCTTCACTTCTATATTAACCTTATTATTTGCACTGAGTAGGAGTTCTCACACAGGCCATCATTAGAGATTACTCACTGATAATAACCAATGGTGTTCCCTGGAATCTGGGTGACAAGTTTCCCCAGATTTCGAGTAATCTCCACTTCTTTTGATAACTTTTGCAAATCAATAATCATATCGTATGAATCCAAAGATTCTATTGTTGGCATTGGTTTCCTCGATATTTTTCTAGTCAGAATTATTTCTAGAAAGACGTCAGGTACTTAAAGGAGGAAGCATATAAAGGTTGCGGACAACCTAAGTGAAAGTGATTTTTGTGGAACGAACTGAATTCAAACTTGGAGTACCCAGGCTGTCAGTCCATGTTGTTAACTAATGAACTACCATCACTTCTGACTTTGCATTATCGCAACAACCACATGTATTTGACTTATTGCTAGCAACAACCATTGATGTTCACTGGAATTTGGGTGGCAATAAGCCTCCTCAAGATCCCAGAACTTTTTGCACTCATGAAGTGGAGATGTGGTTACTACTTTGCCTCCCTGGTCCTTCTATCATCCTTAACCCTTCATGCCTATTTTGTGTGGTATTATGGTATTCGCTAAGGCTGATGCTTTTTTCTTTTTTTTTTTGAGGAGTAGGAGTTTTAAGATTTTCTGCTTTTACAGTTTCCTTGGGTTCATGTGGTATTCCTTCCATTTTTTTTTTTTTGTTTTACTTCTATTGCAGTTTCCATGTACAGAGTGGAACAATAAAATTATTGTCCTAGAAAAGACAACACGATTCCATTTCTGTTTGATGAAAACTGGTTTTCTTTTTTTGTTGCAGACGATCTACTGTTGGTCAGTTGTGTACAAATCTTTGTGTACAAATCCCAAGAGCGATAGGAGCTTTCTATCATGTCTGAAAGTGATAAAATGTTCAATGAGTGATTCAAAATGCATTACTGGATTGCCACAAATAACAGGGATATGCCCAAGATGATGAACACAAAGTTTTTAGCCATGGTTACAGTCTTTGGTGCGGTTTCAAGTGAGGACCACATCTTTGAAATCAGCTTCAAACTCAACACCAAAACGTATATAGATGTGCTGAAGCGTGTGGTAATCCCTGGCACAATCAGGTGGCTGGTGGCAGACTCTGGGTGTGGCAGCAGGACTCTGCGCTGATCCACAAGTCCAAAGGGACCCAGGCTTGGCTTCAGAAGGAGTGCTATGACTTTGTACCCTTCTCTCATTGACCCCTCTCCTCCACTGACCTGAACCCACTAAACTACTGCATTTGGTCATACGTCAAGAACATCACCAACATGACCTCCCACAACACCAAAGCCAGCCTGATTGCTGCCATCCGCCGCATATTTGCCGAGCTTCCACCGGTGCTTGTGGAGGAGGTATGCTCCCAGTTCCGGACCCGTGTCGAGATGATTATTGAGGCTGAAGGCGGCTACATTGAATAGACGTCTACTACATAATCAAGTTATCTAAATTGATTTTTTCAATAACAGTTTTAAAATATAGCTGTAGTGTTGTTTTTTTTAGGGCAACAACTTTTATCGTTCCAGCGTGTAGTTAGTGTTTGTAGTTTATCATCATCATTATATATAAAACTTTATTTAAACCAGAAGGGTAGATGGTTCTCATTCCGTCAGCCATAAGTGGGTAAAAGTCATTACTTCCTGTAGTAAGGATTGAATGAAAACCATTTACTCCTGCAGATTAAAGGGTTAAGTTTTATATTCCATACTGGTGCCACAGTTTCACATATGACAGTGAGTGTTATGCCTACATCCCATGCCAGACTTTATAGAAAGGATAGTGGATATGTAACGTAAAGTCAAACCAGATTAGTAATGGCTGGTGTTTGCACCTCATCATTCAAAATGAAATGATTAAACACTATCCTGAATAAAAACAGATAATTATACAGGGTATTCCAAAAGTCTTGGACATATTTTGACCTTGAATATCTCAAAAACTATAAAGATATTAGAAATGAAAAGAAATACAAATATCCTTGAAAAAAAAAAAAAAAAAACTTAATGTATTTAGCTTTAAAATGGCACCAATTTCATCTTACTACCATTCATAGTTAAGCAGATATGAGAACTTGAAATGTGCTCAAGACTTTCGGAAAACCCTGTATTTTGGACCAATCAGAGAACTTTCTGAATTTATTCAAAAAGTGCCACTTCAATCCCTTAAAAATCCAGATTTTCTTTCAATAAACAGTAGAGACCGAAAATTTCAGATAGTGCTAATATAGGTCTCCATTTAATCATTACAATCCTCAACTTACGAATCATGCACTGTCACTCACGTATTCACATTTACAAAGCATGACACACCCACTGACTACTTGAATCCCTTAGTGTCGTCTGCTCACTATTATCCAACTCATCCATTGAAATATTCCCGACCTATCTCACTGAACTTTTCTAATATAAAAACAATGAACATTGACTCTTATTAACAAAGTTTAATGAAATATAAATTTATATAATTTAGCAGAGAAGTTTTGATTACGATTTTCTGATCCGTGTAATGCACGACTCTTAAACTGGCTTCTTTGATATCTCAACTATCGTTATTCCAGGAACTCTAAAAATATTCACAACCATTCTATGTTGTTCCCATTGAGTGCTACTGCATTTATCGACCCGCGATTTCCACAAAATCATAACTTGGGTATGCCTGGCAGATGACAAGAAGAACCGGAAATGGCCAGGCAAGCCTTATTACAAACAACACAAATTGTTACCCCTCATGTTAAAAATGGCAATGACCACTGAAATTCATTAAGTAATACATTAAAAAAAAAAAAAATGTTTTAATATCCAGAAAACTACTTGTCAACCGTTTCTGGTACTTCCAGTCATCTGCCGAGCACATCCGAGTAATTTGGTGGAAATCCCATGTTGATAAACGCATAAGTAAACCCCTCCCCCCCATTGCTGTAAACCTCCATTTTAAACATATGTAGCAGACAAAAATTCAACAATTTGGCTCCGGGCAAGGTCCCGCTCCAAAAAAGAGGTGTGCAAGAGCCGGGAAGAAAGAGAGAGTGTGTGTTGCCGATTTCACGTTTTATACACTTGGTCACATGACTGAGAGCTGGCTTCTAATTGGATAAGCCAGGAGAGGAAAGTGAATTCAAAATCTCCAGCTGCAAGAATTCACGCCTGCTACTGTGCTTGTTGTAATTTTTATCTGCTCCAAATTTTTATAAAATATCTCTTGTGAATCTATGCCTTCTAAACTTATTTTGTTTATCCTGTAACATGTCTCTCGTTTTCTTACATTTAATTATAAACCTGAAAATATTCCTCTCAAACTGGTAACCCCTCCTAACCTCTAAAGATCAGAATATTAGGTCAGATATTGTACTAGAGAAATTGGCCATCCCAAAACTTGATGTCTTAATAAGTTTTGAGTTAGATCATGAGTCGTATCTTCCTTTTTTTCTTGATGCAGGTTGCGACCCCATGTGACATTTTTTGCCATTCCTTCCAATCCAGGGCAAGTTGGTTGATGAATGCTCAAACTGTTGAAAGATGTCCAATCAAAAACATTTTCTCTTCACCTTGTCCTTGACTTTCCTCTTTTTTTTTACCTTCTAACATACCATCAAAGCATAAGTGTGACAGACCAGTGGTTGATTATTTGACATAGCCAAAAAATTTAAGGATTTTACTTTGGATTTCATCAAATAGAGGCGGTAGAGAAGTAGTTTGACTGAGGGTGGATATTTTGGTTTGCGCAAGCCTTTTCTAGTCTCACACAAAAACATGCATTCACATCTCAAGCTATATTACTTGTCATATACATACGCGCACATGTACACACACGTAGATATATTCACATTCACGTGTATACACACACACACACACACACACACTAATGTACACACATGGGCAATGTCACTTCCTCTTTCAAAGGAAATCCACACATGCGCAAAAGACCACCGGAAACAAGTATAAAAGCAAGAGACAAGCTGTTTCCAGGCCTTTTTCAGACCAGCTTCCTAGCTGGGTGGTCTATGGACCGACAGCGTGCCTTTTCAGCAGGCGCGTGCACGTGCGTGCCTCACACCACTTGCTACTATGTGGGACAAAAAGCCAACAGACAGTATGTACACTTTATATGCTTTCTCTCTCCATGAACTGGATTGACATTCTCACTCTTTCTCTCCCTATCTACTACTTGTGCCAGAGAACACCACCGCGTAGCTGACTGCGTACATGGCGCACAGTTTAACTGATGTCAGCCCTCTATCTTTTTCTTTGTCTACACGCTGGACTATCATTCCCATTTTACACTACATTACTCACTTCTCTTCCCACGCGTGAACAAACGATAGTGACCCGAACGTGAGATGAACACACATTTCCTTTTTCCTTCTATACTACCAATCCCACAACAAACGATGGTTACACCCGCTCGGACATGAACAAGTGTTATATCTAAAACATTCATTCTTTCAACAGTAAATAAACGACATGTTTATCTTATCCAGCAATTGAGTTTTTGTTTCCTTCTTTCCATTCGTTTCATTATTTTCTTTTGTAACGGGATTAGGATTTATATATCCTAGTCCTCTACAGGTTTTATCGATCAGGCGATGTTCTGTAATGAAATGCATGATGTGATTTTGAAACACCTCAATGCGATTGGCTAGTTGTTTGGTCCATGTGATACAAACAAGGCCATATAAAACTACTGGGAAGACATAAATTAAGTAAACTTTTACTTTAACAGTTATCGGCACTCTTTTTGATTTTAGAATGGTACTGTGCTTTTGGAAAGCCACCCAACCCAGCCTGATTCTGTATTTAAGTTAGAACAAGACAAAAATGGCTGACATCAGATGGTCATCTGGGAAGTCTCAATAATTACGCAAAAGATCGAAAATTAAACAAAATAATAGCAGAAAACACAATAAATGTCACTAATCGTGCGAAAATGTAATGTTTGAACAATACTCTACTTAATTTTCAGTTTTTATCGAAACTCCTTAGATGACAGTCTAATGCCAGCCATTTTTTCTTGTTAAAACTTAACACTCGATACTATTTGTGTTTCAAAGTAAATAAATGCTTTAAAATAAGTTGGAACACAAAAACCAAGATAGGTAGAAGAGTAATTTATCTTGCCTTTTGGTAACGTTTATTTGTTATATATTTGTTTGTTTTATCACTTTTTTTTCGTTTTGTTATCTATACTACTAAATGCCAGGCTTTCTTTCACTAACCAAAGAATGGCTTTCTTCTGGCAAAGTTCCGACAGTTGTTGACGCACCTATTCCGAATTTATCTTCGTAGGACGTCATCGGTGGTGGACTGGTGGACTGTTTCTCACCGACATAAATAATTGCACACTAAAAATAATTAATTTCAAAAGAATAAATAAATATTAGGCTTTCTTTAAGCAAGTCTCTGGTTGCTGGCGGGCCTGTCAAACAAGACGGTAAAAACTTTGGTGCTTGTTGAGAAAGGTTATGAGGGGGTGGTGTTTATTACGAAAGCCGTTCTTAACGTGGAGAGGTTATGGTATTTATAATACGCTGGGGCAGTGAGGCAGTAGGCAGTGAGGCAGTGAGGCACATCGTAAAAAATTACCCATATTTTTACTGTAAAAGTTCAAATAAAAACTATTTTTTTATTTTTGTTTTCTTTAATTTCAATAAATCGCTTGTTAGTCTGACAGGCCCTCAGCAACCGTCGGGGGATTTTGCTTGCTTGATTTTTTAAAAAAAATCTAATTAAATTATTTTTAGTGTGCAATCATTTACATCGGTGAGAAGCAGTCCAGCAGCAACCGTTGCGGGACTTTGCTTGAAGAAAGCCGGTAGAATAGACTGTGTAGCATCAGAACAGATACTACACGTTGTTCTTAACTAATTGTATATTGTTGGTAAAATTGTAAACAAAGATTTGCCGTAGAGCTTAGGGGATGTGTAATTTATACAATTTCGGCTTTCTTTGGACTTATGATAACTCGTCTGTCAAGTGGTCCAATATTTTTTTTTTTTTTTAATTCTTAACTAGAAAAAGAAATGCAAACATATAAAAACGTGAAATATTTTTTGAACTGGAAAAAAAAATTGTAGTTTTTATAACGAGTACAAACACACACATAAAAAGTAGATACATAATAAATAAGTAAAATGTTAGCAAATTGATACTCACGGTAAAATTGAAGTTGGGTTATACGTGTTGTTTAATAATAATAATAATAATAATAAAGTAAACAGTTTATATAAAATTAATAATAAAGATATAAATAACGTAGTTTTTCTTATATATAATAAAAAGACACCGGCATGACGGACTAAAAAAGGGTACTTTTTTCATGGGACACCGGATCTAATTGAATGACGAAGGGAGGAGGAGGTGGAGAAAGAGACCGAGGGGAAGGGGTATTGAATTGAGGGAGAAACGTTGGCTTAATAAGGAAGAGTGGATGGAGGAGGAAACATTCGAGGTCAATCATCTCAATTTTAGAAAATCTAAGTTTAAAATCTGGCACAAAAAAAAAAAAAAACACATACACAATCAATAAAAATGCACTAAAGAAAGCACCTCGTAAGTGCATACATCCAACAGGATTCAATAATACTGTAATAATAGTTTATAATTGCTTTCCAAATCCAAATAAATAGTTGGGCGCCCGGCACTATCAGCGCCTCAAAAAGAGAAAAATCGGTTCTTGTTCAGAAGTTTCGCTGTATTAAAAAAATACAAAAATAAAGAAAAAAACAAAAACTGTATGGTGTTGGACTGTTGGTGTGCATATTTGTGACGAAACGAAAAAAAAATTGGGTTTGTATTACTGTACACATAGATTCAAAAAAGTTGTCAAAAAACAAATATATAACAAATAAATGTTATCAAAGGTAAGATAAGTTACTTTTCTACAAACTGGATATAATTTTGGTAAATTTTCAGATTAAGGTCCACCTCCACAATTTTCTTTTAAATGACTTTTTTTAGGTTTTCGACTATGCTGAATACGAAAATCGCATTGAAATGTTGCAGAAATAAGTAGTTATCGAGATATAAAAAGTTGTATTATGCATTTTATTCTTTGGCGGCCATCTTTGTGACGCGCGTAGATTTGTTTATGGCGCGCGCACACGCGCGTAAAAAAGATGGCCGCCAAAGAATACAATACATAATACAACTTTTTATATCTCGATAACTACATATTTCTGCAAAATTGCAATGCGATTTCCGTATTCAGCATAGTCGAAAACATTTAAGAGTCGTCATTTAGAAGAAAATTGTGGAGGTGGACCTAATCTGAAAATTTACCTATATTTTTTTGTGTTTTTATTCAATGTAACATGTTTATTCAGCTCGAAAAACATGCAGTATTGGAAAATTAAAAATGGCGCCCGACTCTCTTTAACACGGTAAGTTTGGGAAAAGGTGTTATAAATAATAAACTAGACAACATATTATTAAAAAACCACCGAATATATGTCAAGTTATGTCACGGTAACATATATTGAGCGAATTTCTAACAGTACTTTGTCTAGTTTATTATTTATAAAACCTTTTCCCAAACTTACCGTGTTAAAGAGAGTTGGGTGCCATTTTTTAATTTTCCAATACATCGGTAAACACTGTATGCTTTTCAAGCCGAATAAACATGTTAAATTGAATAAAAACACAAAATTATATCCAGTTTGGTAGAAAAGTAACTTATCTTGCCTTTGGTGACATTTATTTGTTATATATTTGTTTTTTGACAACTTTTTCGAATCTATGTGTACAGTAATACAAACCCCAAAAAATCAAACTTCAAAAAATCACGTAAATTTATTTTTAATTGAGAAAATAAATCACGTTTTAGGAGTATCTCGACTGCCTGCCTCGTTCACTATTTTGAAAAAAAAAAAAAAAAAAAAAAAAAAAAAAAAAAAAAAAAAAAAGCAAGGGAGATAATTAAACAATAATTCACAACTTGTGCGAATTATATTGTAATGCCTGCAAATTCCCATTATTCGCTTAAAAATGATTTTCGGTACTTGTACAGTTTAATCAAGACATTAAAAAAAATGAAAATATTGAAAAAAGTTTAAATTGTACGTATCCGTTATGGAACGAAAAAAAAAATCACTTAATTTCATCAAGTAGTTTTTTGTACAGCGAAAAAACAATTTGTTATGATACCGAGAAAAAGGTTCGATTTTTAGGAAAAAAAGCTTAAAGATGGGGAGGGAGTGTCGGCGCATTACATAGAGTTATCTCCCCATGGCGTGTTCAACAAATTCCATAATAGCTGACTTCAACGCGCTCTCATAAAAACGTGTTTTTCCGCTGTAAAAAAAACAACAACAACAACAACAACAAAAAAACTACTCGATCAAATTAAATGAAATTTTTTTCGATCTTCAGTCCAAAAAGGATACGTAAACTTTTTTCGATATTTTCATTTTTTTAATGTCTTGATTAAACTGTGCAAGTACCTGATTTACTTTATAAAAATAAAGCTTGATCAATTTACGTGATTTTTTAAGTATAATATTTTCGTTTCGTCACAAGTACGTACACCATACAGATTGTTCTCCAATATTGTTTTGTAATATAGGAGGAAGCGTGGACAAGAATAAAAACATTCGATGTGTGTGGGTGTATCCGTAGGTGCATCAGAATTTTTGTAGGAATTTTTGACACCCCTAACACGAAACTGCGAATAAAATATTAGAAAAAACTCGTAATTTCTCTTTTAAAAGTGGGTTGTCTATTTTCTTTATGGATCATACTTCCAAAATAAACTATTAAAGTTGTTTTAAAAGTAATAAAAATATTTTTTTTATTTTTAAAAAAACAGTAATGAATTTTACGAACTCAATATTTTTCAATTTTTAAACTTTAAAAATCTATCAAAGTTTTTCTATTGATTTTATTTTTACTATATTTTCAGGGTCAATGTGAAATGTTATGCTCTTTCCAATAAACCGAATATAATATTTTAGACAAACGTTTTTTTTTTAAATTCACGCCTCCCCCATTTTGAAGTGTCTATTAAAAAGTAAATAATTAATTTAATCACCAAAGTTTTATATATCACAAATTGAAGAGAAAAGGTCAATAAATAATATATTCAAATTTAAAACAAAAAAAGTGGTGTTTTTTCGAAATTTACCTGTAAAGTTCGAAGTTTAAAACTTTTTTTTAAACCACGGTGTTTGTTTTTTTCTTTTAATGAAACCTTGGTCCTTGCTCCTTTAATTGAAAAAAAAAAATTAGGGCTTGAATTACATTTTTCGAGTAGTTATAAGCTTGGAAAGACAGGGGTCGAATAATTCACGCCTCCCATTTTGAAATGTCTATTAAAAGTAAACAATTAATTTACTCACCAAAGTGTTATATATCACAAATTCAAGATAAAAGATCAATAAATAATATATTCAAATTTAAAACAAAAAAAAGTAGTGTTTTTTAGAAATTTACCTGTAAAGTCCGAAGTTTAAAACCATTTAAAAAAAAAACGTTTTTTTTTTTTTTTTTGTTTTTTTTAATGGAACTTTGGTCCTTGTTCCTTTAATTGAAAAAAAAAAATAGGGCTTGAATTACATTTTTCGAGGAGTTATAAGCTTGGAAAGACGGGGTGGAATTATTCAATATTTTTCCCGAAATTTCTGACACACCTAGATCCGTGATGAAAGAAAATATATACCAAAAATCACGTAAATTGATCAAGTAGTTTTATTTTTCTGAAGAAAATAATTTTTAAACGAATTTGATTTTTTCCAGTACCCTTCCTCCTTCCCCATGTTAAGAATGGCTTCCTAAAATCTCACAAGTTTGAATGATTTGGAGTTGTCTCCCTTGTTCCTTCAAATTGCTTTTAAGATAGCGTTGCAAGATCGTTGCAAGATTGTTGCTCATCGTTTAGCCATAAAATTTGAGTTTTTATTTACTTGGTGCATGAATACAGTTTATTGGACTAGTTTCAAAGCATGCCCATACAAGTATTTTCTGCTACACACCAGTTGAAATACAAAGTTTCTGTCTAGGCTGTATCTACCCAAACGAGCAGGAGGTATAGGTTACTCAGAAATTGATGACAAACATTGTGCCACTATTATAAGCACCGAGTAATATCTGATCAGCTCTTCAAAATTGTATGTCAACATCACGAAACGAGTCGGCAGAACACCCTCTATTGTGAAACTGGCCAAACATTTTGGACAAATCAAGTTTAAGAAGTATCGGTAGAGTGACTGCCTTGCTCGCTATTTTGAAAAAAACAAAATTAAAAAAAAAAAAGGGGGGGAGATAACTAAACAATAATTCAAAACTTGCGCGAATTATATTGCAATGCCTGCAAATTCCCATTATTCGCTTAAAAATGATTTTCTTCATAAAAATAAAACTTGATCAATTTACGTGATTTTTTAAAAATAAAATTTTCGTTTCGTCACAAATACGTACATCATTCAGATTTACAAATGAAACGGAATCAGAAAATAAGCTTACTACAAAAATAACCCAAAAGAGTCACCAAAAATACACCAAGACCTTCCACTGCAAAAAAAAAAAAAAAAAAGAAAAAGAAAAGTGGAAGAATGGGCCAACCAACAGTGATCCAATATCTTCTGAATTAATTCACTTAAAACTGTGCTTATAAAGAAGTCTCTATAGACTGGCTAAGAAGAAAATTGCTCCACTATGATCAGAAGTGGGTTAATATGGCTGGCCAAGATCAAGACTTGATGACCAATGCTTTTAAGAAAATGAGTGGTCTAGCGTTACAATCAGGATTCGGTTCTGGGGAAGGAGTGAGTCACTCGCTCGACAACAGCACGTTTCTGCCCTCTTCTTTTCCAATCCATCACACCTGGCCTCTCGCCACCAATGTCCCACCACACAATCTGAACGTCAGCAACACAAAGTACTGTTCAAGAGAAGATGTTCACGGCTCTTTTCTTTTTGTGCCTCTCAGGGAATTTTTCCCAGCTTTTATATCCTCCTATCTAGAAAAAAAAAAGAAAGAGAAAGGAAAAAAAAAATAGCTTCTCCCATCATGCCCTGTCTTCCCAAGATGCCCTTCGTGTATATAAATGAGCTAGCCATCCTTTCCTTCTTCTTTCACAAAGACCGATGCAGATACGTCCGGTACGTTTTTTTTGCCCCCCCCCCCTTTCTGCATATATCCCACACTCAGCAATGATAACAAATGCAGATTCTGACACACAGAAGTAGAGAGTGTGAGTTACTTCACATCCAATTTCAAGGTTCTGCTGAGGGACGGCTACTATACAATGTGATGCAATGAAGCGTGTAAACATCTACTGGATCATCTGCAAAAAGTTGAATATTGAATGCAGCAGCAAGTCCTGAAAATATGTTTACCAGAAAGACCAGTTGGAAATAAGTCATACACCACCCACAATGAGTATGCAATTTTTACAGCTACGTGCCTAGAAAACGGAGTTATTAAACCTGACATAGTGATATCGGTCAAAGAGAAAAAAGCAACCTTAGTTGAAGTTAGTGTCCTCAAAGATGATGGGTTAAACAAAGCTGAGATGGAAAAGATAATGAAATGCCAAGGTCTTACATATGACATGAAAAGAAACTGGAATCTTAGGAAGATCTCCATCATTCCAGTAATTATAAGAGTAACCGGACTCGTAAAAAAGAATTCAAAAAACTATCTGGCAAATATACCCAATGAACCAAGTGCAAGAGAGATACAAACAATTGCATTTAAAAGGACAGTTAGAATCGTAAAATGATCTCTTGCTTGGGGGTGTCTGAAATAGTGGGTCAATGTCTGACATTCTGTCGAATGCCCAATCTCCAGCAAAAATAAAATGATAAGAAAATCGAAATAAAAAAAAGAGAGAATCATACAAATCAGATGTCCTATGACCGGCTTTTCTTAGTTGTTATTTACTTCCTTCCTACTGCAAAAAGATGTGACACAAGGTTGGATTATGGGGAGATTTAAGCCAGCACTCCTAAAGGAGGAGCACTCTAGCCTATTGAAAATTGCCTTGGCAGTCTTGTTGGCATTCCCTAGTCAGGGCATTTCAGACAGTAAGCAATAAACTTACTCTCCCCCCCCAAAAAAAAAGTCTCGGAGGGTAGACTTCCTAGGACAGCATAGGAGCAAAGCCAATCATACCTCAGCCAACAAAGAAAAGGCCCTAGACTAACGTTTCTCTACTGGAAGTTCATGGCTCCCTAAATGGGCCACGGGCCTTTGATCGACGAGCCATAAGAAGATGCCGGAAAAATGTAATTAAAATTGTAGAAACTTCCAATGTATAAATAAGGTTACAATGAAATAAATAAGATTCAAAAGAGAGTCGCCAACCTGATAGGTCCTGAACTGTCATCTAAGCTTCAGCCTCTGTCCCATCGACGAAATTTTGCATCCCTCTGCCTGTTCAACAAGTATTTAAATGGTGGATGCTCTCATGAACTACAAGCCCTTGTACCCCCTCCATGTAAATACTCCTGACAATTTTTTGATATTTGGCTTCAAAATGATACTAATCTCATGAAAATCTGTTGCCTCTGTCGAAAGTTTTAGGCAGACATACATACATACATACATACATACATATAAACAGATTTTTACCCTTTATATTATAGACTAGCCCAACAAGAAGCAAAATCTGACCCCTACACCCTACCTTAGATGTAAGAAAGCCTTCTACTCTAATAGTTTCTTCCCCAGAACTGCTAGACTTTGAAACTCCCTTCCAGATTCCTGCTTTTCCAACTGTACTGACATGCAGAAGTTCAAGTGTAATGTGAACAGACATCTTGCTGCTCAACTCCCTATATAGTATCCTTGCAATTTATGGCCTCCTATAGTATCCCCCTACATGAAAGTGACATTGTGTCTTGTTTGGGGTGAAAATGGAATAAAAAAAAACAAAAATGTTCTGTAAATTTCCTAAATATATATTTATTTATTTCACAAATAGTTGTATTCTGTAATGTTTATATATATTTATTATTTTTTTTGCAATCGTTTTGACAACAAAAGTTTTTTTTTAAAGCATATGCACACAAACATGGATGCACGCACTATAATAAGAACCATTAGCAAAGCATGGTTTTTGTTTGTTCTGGATACACAATATTTTGAGACTTGCTAATTTTTATAGCAAACACCCAGCCAATTGTGAAGTGCAACACACACACACAAGACAGTAATGACCTAAGCATGAAACAAACTTGACGTTGTGAGAAGTAATATGTCTCTTAGTGATGCCATATTGTAATTTTAGTAACCGTTCGTTTATGAAGCATAGAATTAGATTCCGGAATATGTAAATTATCAGAGCTCAGCCAATCAGAATGGACGGAGTTTGATGAGGGAGCCATTATTATTTATGAATTAGAAACTGTGAATATTATGTTAGATCTCTTTATTTATTAGCCGGTTATGTGCGGTGAAAGCACAAAATCTGTGAAAAGTGTTGAATTCGTTCCAGTGACAACTGAGAGTAGTAGTAGGACTAAATATTTAGAGAGAAAAATAGGAACTTCTTCCTCTAAAGATGTGATTGTGATGGTGTTTCTCGTAGGCTAAATGTGTATAAAATGGTGGTCGAAAGCTGCATAAAATAGGAGCTATTAGCCTAGATGTATTGAATTTGTAGGTGTCATCTATTGTTGTGAATCTCCGATACTTTGGTCCAGAGGGGAATTCCTGCAGTCATTTTATTATATAGGAGATGGAACCTCTAGTTGATTGGTTCAGGCTTGGTTTTCATATTCTAAAATTTTATCCTAAAAGGTGTTTTACATGTAAATCACATAATTTGTTCTAAGACGGAGCCGGACATAAGTTGTCTCGTCACAAGAACTTAACAGCAAGTGTGTCATTTTCAGCAAAATTTTTCAGTTTGATTTATAATTTTAGAGTAACTAAATAAACAACGTGAAATAAAATTTGCTTTTATTGTTGTTGTTGAAATACAGGGAGGCCATGAGTGTTAAGATATTCAGTAAGTGGGCTACGAGTCATCAAAGGTTGAGAAACACTGGCCTACACTCTGGTGAGTTTGAGGCTCTTCCAATCTCATTGAAAAAAAAAATAGAGAGAGAGTAAATCGTACAAATCAAATGTCCTGTGAGTAACTCTTCCCAGTTCACGAACCTGTAATGGAATCTGCTGTGGCGTACAATGCCTTATATTTTGTCAAGTGTATGATTAACTGTCTTTCTAGTTCAGCTAAAAAAAAAAAGTTTGTAGTGGTAACATTAATGAAATCTACTTTCATTTGTTTTATTTTTTTGTTTTTTTTTACACAGTGGTCACCACTTATCAAGGCCCGGAAGTCACTCATGGATAAGGGTTATTGCAAGTACATTACGTTAGTGTGGAGATTTATTGAAGTGTTTACTTAAGGGGGTGGTTCATTAGGAATTTGTTAACGTTGGACTTGAACACATTCAAGTTGTAGTCAGGTGGGAAGCAGGCAGACGGAACAGAGTTCCACAGGCGTGCAGTTCTAAGAATGAAGCTTTGTTCATGGAATCCACGTTTTGATTTAGGCACAGATAAAGAGTGAGGGAAATTTTTCACAGTGGATTCGGCTAGACGGGTGTTTTTCGTAAAAGATGTGCGAGGGGGGACCAGAGATTGGAGTTCAGATGCG